>NW_026975356.1:0-75824 GCF_030014295.1 Loxodonta africana | reverse complement strand
ACTGGCTTGAGCATGCAGCTGGATGATTTTTAGTAAATTTAGAGAATTGTGCAAACATGACCACAGTCCAGTTTTAGAACATTTCAGTTACCCTAGAAAAATCCATCCTGCCCTTTGCAGTCAATCCTCCACCCTCAAGCAACCACTACTCTGCTTTTTCTCGTTAGAGATTTGCGTTTTCTGGATGTTTCTATAAATGGAATCATACGACATGTAGTCTTTCACATCGGGCTTCTTTCACATCGGGCTTCTTTCACAAAGTATAATGTTTCCAAGGTTTGTCCGTGTTCCCACATGCATCAGTATTTCATTCCTTTTAATTGCTGAATAGTAGTCCATTGTGTAGATACACCGTATTGTGTTCATCTGTTCACCATTTGATGCATGTTTGGATTGGTTCTACTTTTTGACCCTTATGAATAATGCTGCTGTGTACATTATCATAAACAAGTCCTTGTGTGTATATACTTTTAATTTCTCTAGGATAGATACTTAAGAGTAGAATTGCAGAGTTGCAGGATAATTTATATTTTAATTAAAAAAAAATTTATTTTGCTTTAGGTGAAAGTTTGCAGCGCAAATTAGTTCCTCATTCAAAAATTTGTACACAAATTATTTTGTGACAGTGATTGTAATCTGCACAATGTGTCAGCACTCTCCCCTTCTCCACCCCAGATTCCCTGCACCCATTTGTCCATTTTTCCTGTCCCATCCTGCCTTCTTGTCTTTGCTGTTTAGTCAAGTGTTGCCCATTGATGTCATAGACTTGATTGAACTAAGAAGCACATTTCTCATGTGTGTTGTTATGTGTTTTATACACCTGTCTAATCTTTGTTTGAGAGGTAGACTTTGGGAGTGGCTTCAATTCTGAGTTAGCAGGATGTCTGGGGGCCATAGTTTCAGGGGTTCCTTCAGTCTCTGTCAGACCAGTAAATCTAGTCTTTTTCTGTGAATTTGTATTCTGTTTTACATTTTTTTCCCACCCTGTCCAGTACCCTCTATTGTGATCCCTGTCAGAGTGGTCAGTGGTGGTAGCCAGGCACTATCTAGTTCTTCAGGGCTTAGGCTGGTGGAGGCTGTGGTTCATGTGGTCTTTTAGCCCTTTGGACCAATATTTTCCTTTTGTCTTTTTTTTTTTTTTTCTTTTCCTTTGCTCTGAATGGGATGGGACCAATAGATATGCTTAGGTCGCCATTCATAAGCTTTTAAGATCCCAGATGCTACTCACAAAAGTAGCACATAGAACATTTTCTTTATGAGCTGTGTTATGCCAATCAACCATGATATTCCCTGAGATCATGGTACCCAGCTCTCAGCCCCAGTAACATGGTCCCTCAAGTGTTTGGATGTGTCTAGGAAACTTTTATGACTCTGCCTTTGTCGAGGTGTTCTGAGGTCCCTGTATTGTGTGTCATCTTTCCCTTAACCAAAGTTAACACTTGTCTACTATCTAGTTAGTGATATCCCTTCCCCACCCCTCCCCTTCTTGTAAGATTGTTTTTTCTGTGTGTAAACCTTTTCTTGAGTTTTTGTAATAGTGGTCTTGTACATTGTTTGTCCTTTTGTGATTGACTTATTTCACTCAGCATAATGCTGTCCAGATTCATCCATGTTATTAGGTGTTTTGTGGATTCCTCATTGTTCTTTATTATTGCATAGTATTCCATTGTGTGTATGTTGCATAACTTGTTTATCCATTTTTCTGTTGTGGCACTTAGATTGTACCATCTTTTTGCTATTGTGAATAATGCTTCAGTGAACATGGGTGTGCCTATGTCTATTCATGTGATGGCTCTTATTCTCTAGGATATATTCCCAAGAGTGGGATTGCTGAATCATATGGTATTTGTATTCCTAGCTTTTTAAGGAGGTATCATATCGTTTTCTATAGTTGTTGTACCATTTTACATTCCTACACCAGTAGTGCATAATAGTGCCAACCTCTTCGCAATCTCTCCAACATTTGTTATTTTCTGTTTTTTTGATTGGTGCCAGTAATGCTGGGGTGAGATGGTATTTCATTGTAGTTTTGATTTGCATTTCTCTAATAGCCAATAACTGCCAGCATTTCCTCATGTGTCTGTTAGCTGCCTGAATGTTTTCTTTGGTGAAGTATCTGTTCATATCCTTTGCTGATTTTTTAATTGGGTTATTTGTCTTTTTGTTGCTGAGGTGTTGAAGTATTTTATAGATTTTATAGATTAGACCCTTGTGGGATATGTCACAGGCCAAAATTTTTTTCCTGATCTATAGGTTCTTGTTTTACACTTTTGGTGCAGTCTGTTGATGAGCATAAGTGTTTAATTTTTAGGAGCCTCCAGTTATCTAATTTATCTTCTGGTGTTTGTGCATTTTTATAGTTTGTATTCTGTTTATACCACATATTAAGGCCCATAGTGTCCCCTTTTTTCCTTCCCAGCTGCTATGGGGCAGTTCTGCTGTGTCCTGTAGGGTCACTGTGAGTCGGAACCCATTCCCCGGCACACAACAACAAGAACATGCACATAAAACAATTAAGAAACACTCCCAAACCGCACAGTGTTTTCATGAGCATCACAAGGTAGCGCTTATATTCATTATTATGAACCGTTGTACTTAACTCAATTTTTTATCATAATAGGCTTTATGGCAGTCCGTTCTTAATTGTGAGTTGTCCGTAAATTGGATGTTCATACCCTGGGGACTGTCTGTACTTAATCTGACTAGGTGGTATTGATTGCCCTCCAGAAGGACCACCGTCCACCAATAGTTCTTGGAGGGCCTGTTTCCCTAAATCCTCACTCACAATTGGCATTCTCCAGTTCTCTAATTTTTGCTAGGTTAAGATGCATGATGTGAAATCTCATTGTTATTTTTTTGCATGTCTTTCCTCACCAGTGATTTTTTGCAATTTTGCTGTGATTACCAGCAAATTGATGGAGTTTTACTGAATAGTAATCCTAGTCCGCATGGAGTCTTTCTGATGTCATCCCTCCCGTCATCATCACTTCTCAGATCTAGCACAGCCCAAGGGTTTTCCTTCCTCCTAGGTCATAATATTCCCTCCCTTGCACCTCATTTTTGTAAGGTGATTTTTGCACCTCATTTTTGTAAGGTGATAGGAAAGAGGGGAGACCATTTAGTTCGCCCTGTGTTTTGTTCCTGTGGGAAATAAGATTTCTACTGCTTTGTACCAGCAGTGAGTTCCAGAGGAAGTAACAGATGGCTTGAAAGGTGAGAACAAAGGCATGAAGTCCCATGCAAGTGATGTCCCTTTGAAAATCAGCATTTAAGGGAGAGCAAGTGAAGAAGGCTGAAAGTGTGAGATGTGAGATGGGTTGCTAGGAATGGGGTCAGGGGGTATCTGGAGACCTCAAGGTCCAAGGAAGGAGATGATCCGGAAGGGAATATAGCTCTGGGTGATGTGGGGTCTAGAGAAAGAGGAAGACTCCTTGAGATTTGGAGAGGGAGGAAGGCAAGAGGAGAATTTAAGGGTCTAAATTTTTAAATGTATGTATTTTTTAATAAAATAAAATACATGTAATAAAATACTTTTATTATTATTGTGCTTAAGGTGAAAGTTTACAAAGCAAATTAGTTTTTCATTCAAAAATGGCTACATAAATTGTTTTGTGACACTGGTTACAATCCCCAGTGTCAGCTCTCTCCCCCTTTCCACCCTGGGTTTCCCATTCCCTTTTCATCCAGTTTTTCTGTCCCTTCCTGTCTTCTCATCTTTGCTTTTGGACAGGTGTTGCCCATTTGGTCTCATATACTTAACTGATGTAAGGAGCACATTTTTCATGTGTGTTACTGTTTGTTTCATAGGCTTGTCTAATCTGGCTGAAAGGTGACCTTCAGGAGTAGCTTCAGTTCTGAGTGTTCTGGGACCCTTGTCTCAGGGGTTTTTCTAGTCTCTGTCAGACCAGTAAGTCAGGTCTTTTTTGTGAATTTGAATTTTGTTCTCCATTTTTCTCCCACTGTGTCCTGGACCCTCTATTGTGATTCCAGTTGGTAAAAAATACATGTGTTCTAGAAAATGTATTCTACAAAATTAAGCTGAAAGTCATAGTGTCGATTCCCAGAGGATTTACGGTCTATTAGCAGGGCTTTTTGGACATGTTGTCAGGAGGGATGAGTCCCTGGAGAAGGACATCATCCTTGGCAGAGTAAAGGGTCAGCGGAAAAGAGGAAGACCCTCACTTAATGAGGTGGATTGACACTGTGGCTGCAACAATGAGCTCAAGCATAGCGGCGATTGTAAGGATGGCTCAGGACCGGGCAGTGTTTCATTCTGTTGTGCGTTGGGTCGCTATGAGTCAGAACCGACTCGACGGCACCTAACAGCGACAACAAAGCAGGGCTCTTACTTTCTTTAGAAGATGTGAGTTGGAAGAGGCTAATGACAACACTTTTAAAACATGTGCTAGAGTTGTGTGATTAATTCCATAGCTTTCAACTTTTATTCTACCCGCTTCTCCAGAAGAATGGGTGAGTAGGTAAAAGATGATTAGTAAGAAAGCAATTGAAGAGAGAAACAGCTCAGAGCAGTGGTTGTCCACTTGCCATTTCAGACATTGCCATTGTCATATCAGTGCCTATCCCTCACTTATTTTGCCCTCACTACAATAAGCACATTTTAAAGAGACCTGGTCCATTTTATCTTGCAGGCAGGGCCCTCTGCAGACAGTTGCTTACTGAACTGCTCCCACATGGTCTTTGAGCTCAGCCATGGCAGACCTAAGGAGCCGAGGGGAAATGCTGTTGAGGAACAGGGTGTAAGGCCCTGAAAGCCTGCAGCTCTGGTTTGGCTAGCATCCCTGAGTTTCCCTTACTCTGCACCTTTCCTCCCTGGGGTTCCCGGTCCTTGAATCTAGAAAACTCAGGTAGTCATTTAACAGCTAAACTAAGAGGCCAGAGTGAAAGGTTAAGATGGAGAACAGATAATAAATCAGTGAAAGGATGAAAATAATTCCTGTGGCTAGGTGGCAGAAGATGGCTCAATCGAGGCATTCGTAGAGCCATAAAGGTTAAAAGGAAATAGAACTTTCCTGTAAAGGCAGGTGAAGGTGCTAATAGTAATAACAATCCCTTACGTAAATGTGTCTGTTGTTTTACAGTTCTGAGTTCTTTTCACGTTTGAGCAATCAGGGTTGTGACCACCATCCTTCTGACACATAGAGGAGGCTGAGGTACATGTGGGCAGAGGGACTTCCTCAAGGTCTCTTGGAAGCTGACCTGGAGTAGCTTGTTGATATTTCTATGACAAAATGGTGCAGATTGAGGTGGCAGTGCCTGGGCACAAGCAGCTGACATTAAATAGGAGGACAGGAAGGAAAAGGATGTTAAAGGAGCAGAAAAACTGCAGAAGCAGAATGTGTAATGAAAAAATGAGCTGTCTTTGTAGCGTTCAGTCTCTACTAAGGTCCAGTAACAAGCCAAGCTATTTCTCAAAAGGAGAGTAGTTATCTTCAGAGGATGCCAGGGCTTTGCTCCAAAATCCTAAGGGTCTGTGGGGTGGTTCACCAATAGGGGCCTGCCAGAGACTCCATACAGAATCTCCATCTGCCACCGACACTTCAAGCACCATTGAATCAGCTGGATCATACGGCCCAAGTGGCAGAGCAGCTTGCACAGCAGCCTGAACCTGTTGCAGAGCCTTCTCTTTTTCTGGGCCCCACTCTAAAGTACCAGCTTTTCCAGTCACTTGGTAAATCGGCTGGAGTATGAGAAATATGTTGCCTTCCAAATCCAAAGAGGCCCTTAGCCATTGTGCCTCCTTTTTAGTTGTGTGAACAGCCAGATGCAATAACTTATCCTTCACTTTAGAAGGAATATCTCCACATGCCCCTTACCACTGGATCCCTAAAATTTTCACTGAGGTGGTAGAAGCCTGAATTTTTGTGGGATTAATTTACCACTCTCTAGCAGGCAAATGTTTTACCAGTAAGTCCAGAGTCACTGATACTTCTTCCTTAATACATCCAACCAGAGTAATGTTATCAAGGTAATGGACCAGTGTGACATCTTATGGAAGGGAAAGGCAATCAAGGGCCCCTGCTGACCAAATTGTGACATAGGGCTGGAGAGCTCATGGAGCCCTAAGGCAGGCAAGTGGAAGGGTTATTGCTGGCCTTGCCAGCTGAAGGCAAACTTCTGATGGTCTTTCCAAACAGGCATGGAGAAAAAGGCATTAGCCCACTCAATAGCTGCACACGAGTTACCAGGACATGTAATTAATTTGCTCAAGCTATGAAACCACATCTGGAACAGCATCTGCAATTGGAGTCACAACCTGGCTAGGTCTTTGATAATCTACTGTCATCCTCCAAGATCCATCTGTTTTCTGCACGGGCCAAATAGGCAAGTTGAACGGGGGATGTGGTGAGAATCACCACCCCTGCATCCTTCAAGTCCTTGATGGTGGCAGTAATGTCTGCAATTCCTTGGGGAATGCAGTATTGCTTTTGGTTTCCTATTTTCCTGGGTAAGGGGAGATGTAATGGCTTCCGCTTGGCTTTTCTTACCAAAATAGCCCTTTCTCCATTTGTTGGGGATTCAGTGTGGGGCTTCTGCAGGTTGTTGAGTATGTCTATTCCAATAATGCGTTCTGGAACTGGGAAAATCACTACAGGGGGATTCTGGGAGCCACTGGACCTACCGTGAAAGAAACATGAGCCAAGACTCTATTGATAACTCAACCTATATATGTCCCCACCCTGAGTGGTGGGCTACAGTTCCATTTTGGGTCTCCTGGAATTAGTGTCAGTTCAGAGCTAGTATCCAGTAATCCCCAAAAAGTCTGATTATTTTCTTTTCTGCAATGAAAAGTCACTCTCATAAAAGGTCATACATCCCTTTGAGGAAGGCTAGGAGAGAGAATAGCAATATAAATTTTTGGCAGTGTATTTGAGCCCTTTGTCATGGGGACCTGGCCTTCCTTTCATTCAAGGGGTTGTGGGTCTTTAAATTCTCTCAGGTATGGGAGTTGACTGAGGGCGATTCGAGTTAGACTGCTCTTCACCTGACCTAGAATTCATCTGCTTGTACAGATCAAGTAAATAGTAGATTTCCTATCTATTTCACTCCTAGGAACACCATGACTAAGGAGTCATAAGTCCATATGAGTCAGACTATTCTGATTACTGCTGTGACTCTGCTGTCCATTACTGTTACCATGCCCACCTTGTCCTTCTCGATTGAGTGCCACCACTTGGCCCCTGCTATCACAGCGTCCGATCAGCCCCATTGAATGTAGCTGTCTTAATTCAGTTAGGGCAGTTCCCACTGTCAAATCTGATTTCCATAAAATAGGAATCACAGCAGTCTTCAAGGATGCTGGATTTCCCTTCATAAATTTGTTCCTCACAGTTGTGGTAAAAGTGTGTTCTCTGGGCATTCCATGTGTGGGTCTGTGGGTTTAACCTGATAAATCCACCTTAGCATGCCAGTTTTCCTAAGTCTTTGAATACCTTCTTCTACAGTATACCAAGGCAGGTCTGGGACTTCAACTTGATTTAGTGTAGGCCACTGGGTAATGCATGCTTCAGCAACCCAACAAAAGGAACTATTAGATCTTTCCCTAACTTCTCGAGCTAAAACATTGAATGAAGAATGTGTGGTTAGTGGACCTATATCAATAAACTCAGACTGATCCATCTTTATGTTCCTTGCAGCATTATCCTACACCCTTAATAACCATTCCCACACCTATTCCCCAGGTTCCTGTTTGTACATATTAGAAAAGTCAAGCAGTTCTGTTGGAGTTACCTTTTGGGGCTCACTGGGACTTAAGTCTAGTTATAGGTCTAGAAGCCAGAATCAGTAGTGTGGAATTGTTTTGAGAACATTCAGCATTGCGTTGTAAAGCATCTGCCTCAGATGATGCCCCGGGCAATGACTCAGGCAAGAACTCTTTAGAGGCAGCTGGGCTAGGGCTAATCTCATGAGATGGAAGTGGAGGGGCTAATGCTTTTACTGGGCAGGGTGGTGTGCCAGACAGACACGAGGTCATCTCTTTCAAATGGTGCCTGCATATCATGCAGAGAAACATCTGCAAACCAGACACCAGTTTTCTCTTCCTCAGTCAACTGATCATGAGGCCATAGATGAAGACTAGGAAAGGGCAGGTAATGTAACAGGAGTGGAGACCATGGGCATTTGGGCCATTTCCTCATGCGACTTGGGCCTTCAGGTCCTGCTCAGGCCCGATATCCTGTATACCACTTCCGTTTAATGATGGAGTGCCGCTGAGCACATCCGGCTTTATGGCTCTGTAATAAGACAACACCCAGTTCATGATGGGCAGCTCAGGCACATGGTGACTTGGAGTCTCATGGTTAAGTGTTCAGTCTCTACTAAGGCCCCGTAACAAGCCAAAAGCTCTTTGTCTAAGAGTAGTTAAATGCAGAGGATGGCAGGGCTTTGCTCTAAAATCCTAATGATCTGCCCTGTGATTCACCAATAGCAGCCTGCCAAAGACTCCAAACAGCATCTCTATCTGCCACTGACACTTCCAGAATCATTGGCTCTGCCAGATCATATGGCCCAATTGGCAGAGCAGCTTGGACACCAGCCTGAACCCGTTGCAAAGCTTTCTCTTGTGGGCACTGCTCAATACTAGCAGCTTTTCAAGTCAATTGATAAATAGGCTGGAGTAGCATACCCAAATGAGGGATATGATACCTCCAAAATCCAAAGGGGCCCAACAAGTGTTGTGGCTCCTTTTTAGTTGTAGGAAGGGCCAGATACATCAACTTATCCTTAACTTTAGAAGGAATATCTCAACATGCCCCACACCACTGAAGCTCTAGAAATTTCACTGAGATGTAAGCACCTAGATTTTTGTCAGAATGATTTTCCACCCGCAAAGATCTTACCAACAAGTCTAGAGTATTGATACTTCTTTCTTAACTAGGTTCAGTCAGCATAATGCCATTAATGTAATGGACCAGTGTGACGTCTTTTGGAAGGGAAAAGCGATCAAGTTCCCTGTGGAACTTGAGAGTTAATGTATCCCTGAGATAAAATAGTGAAGGAGTATTGCTGGCCTTACCAGCTGAAGGAAGACTTGTTTCTAGTGGTCTTTTAAAACATGGATAGAGAAAAAAGCATTGGCTAGGTTAATGGTTGCACACCCCCAAAGATATATTAATTTTCAGGCCACATCCCCAAGGAAACTTCTCTTCCAACTGATTGGCTGCTCACATCAGATCACAAAATGGAGGAGGATTACATAATTTTTGCCAAATCCCTGAGCATCATGGCCTCCCCAAGTTGACACATAACGCTAACCATCACAGTGGTGATGAAAGTGTTCTAGAGTAGATACTTGTGATGGTTGAATAGGATTGTGAAAGTAGGTAAAGCCACTCTATTACACACTTTCAAGCTATTTAAACAAAACTTTATTTAATGAGAATTCTACCAGTTAATATAATATAAACTCTAAAGCATAAATTGAGCTGGAAAAATATTACAACAAAAGCAAAAAAATACCTACCGAGGTGAGAAGAAGAAAATGTCTGGTTCTGAGGCTAATGTTTCCTGGCCATGAATGAGGAGCTCCTGTTGAGGTATGGCAACTGGCTCAGCCTCTGGTGCCTGAGGCTGAGCTAGAGGTGGAGAACCTAATAGCCTATGGGGCTCCAGTGTTGGAGTTGGATCGGGATTGATATCAGCTATTTGTCCGTGAGCCAGTTGTAGGTGGCCCAGGATGGAAATCCACCCCTCCAGCTGACTCTTTGTCTAGTGCCACTACTGGACCTGGTGATGAAAGAGCTGGTGCTCTGAGGACTTCCAGTGTTGGTGCCAGAGCAGTTGGCTGAGGAACCATTTCTGTAGGTGGCCCAGGATGGGAATCGGGCCCTCCAGCAGGCTCTTCTCCTGGTGCCCGGCCAGAGATCAAGATGGAGGGCTTTGGGGTACAGTGAGCTCTGGTGTTGCTGCAGGTACAGGAGCAGGATTGACATCAGCCAGTGGTCCACAAGCCAGAATAAGAGTCTGATCTTCCAGCTGACTCTTCATTTGGTACCAGTTTTGGAGTTGGTGATGGTGATCTTTGGAGCTCCAGTGTTAGTCCAGGCTTGTGATGGACCTCAGCACGTGGTCCAGGAGCTCATTATGGTCTTGGCCCAGGGAGATAATCCAGTCTTTCAGCAGGCTGTCTGTCAGGTGGCAGTGCTCAACTTGGTGATGTTGGACCTGTTGTTGTACCCAGCTCCAATGTTGCTGCAAGAGCAGGATCTGACTCAGGAAGTGGTCCTTGAGTCTGTTCTGGAAGTTGCCCAGGGTAAAAACCCAGCTCTCTTGAGGGCTCTCCATCTGTTGATGGGATGGGTGGTGCTCTATTGAGCTTCGGTGTCTGTACAGGATCAGGATGGACATCACCAGGTGGTCCAGGATCCGGCTAAGGCGGTGGCCCCGCTTAAGAATGTGAACCTCCAGCGGGTTACCCATCTGCTGCCAGAGCTGAAGCTCGTGACGGAATAGCTGCTGCTCTGTTGACCTCCTGTCTTGGAGCAGGAGCAGGATCGATGTCAGCTGGCGGTCCAGGATCCCGTTCTGGAGGTGGCTCCGGATGGGAATCCACCTCTTCATCTGAATCTCCATCTGATGCTGGTGGTGGAGCTGGGGGAAGACCTGGGCTCCATCAGACTCCAGTGTTGGAACAGGAACAGGAGCAGGATTGACATCAGCCAGTGGTTTGGGAGCCAGTTCTGGAGTTGGCCCAGGAGAGGGATCCACCCGTTCAGCCAGCTCTCTATCCGGTGCCAGTGCTGGAGCTGATAACATGATAGGTGGTGTGCCATGGAGCTCTGGTGCTGCTACAGGAGCAGAATGTACCCCAGGAGATAGTACAGGAGCCAGTTCTTGGGGCAAAGTTAGCTCTTGAGCTCCTTTTGCAGTTGGCGCTGGCCCCGGCTCTAGAGCTGCAAGAGGAGAAAGGTTCACCAACATGACTGCCTTTCCTCATGCTTTCCCAGTGATGGGAAACAACCCACTGCCACGAAGAGAAGCCCGTTCCCAAGATTTCCACCCCAGAAATTCTTCCCAGACTGTAGTCCCCCAGAGGAGGTTCTGAAGTTACTCTGAACTCTGGCTCAACCCCAGCCTCTGGGGTCTTCCCCCGTGCCCCTCAGAAGCTCACATGCAGTCATGCCCAGTCTTCCTCACCCTCTGGCTCTGCCTCAGTGACCTCCATTTGATCCAGCTGTGCCAAGAGAAGTTGGGTATCATGCTCCAGATGTGAGCCTGGCATGTTCACGTGCACATACTCCACCACGAGCTTTAGGCAGGGGAAGTCCGGGGGCTGATTGAAATCCTCCGAATATTCCTTCAGCCATGTGCCCAGGATAAAAGAGATGGCGCTAGGGATGGGTGGTGAAGAGCAGGGTCAGAGGTCTGGCTTTTCCCACCATACTGCCCTCCCAGGACACCCCTGCAAGGGTCCAGTCCCTCTGTCTGCCCCTGACTTTCCAAAGGTCAGCATTGCCCTGCACACGCCCTCTGACTGCCCTGACAGTGGCAGGCCTGGTCACTGACAGGAGGCTAGCACAGAGGCTTGTCCCAAGGAGCTCCCCATCAATGGTCTAACCAATTCTCCCTTCTAGGGAGTCTGAATTACATCCCTTTCTGTCCCCTGGCCCTCTCCCCACTGGACAGTAACCCTCTAAGGGCATGGAGATGCGTGTTTGCAGGTTCACCTCACAGCCTGGCACACAGTAGTGCTCCAGGATTATCTGATGCTGGGCGACACACAGAGTCCATCTCCTGACCCAGATGCCCAGGCCATAGGGCCCCTCCTCTGAAGCATGTGCACCAGCGTGCTGCCTGGTTCTCTGCATGTGTGTGAGCATCTCTTCTCCCACGGACACTGTTCTCCCCTGGGACAGGGGCCCCACATGCAGCTGAGCACCCATAACTGGGGATCGGGATTTGGGAGCAGTTTCCTCCAATCCTGCCCCCCCACACCTCCTGTTTTAGGCACCAAATAGACAAGGGAGGAAGCAGTGATGTGAGGGAATTGTGGGAGGATGAATTCTCTCAGGGGCCTCTCTGAGCCCCCAGCCTCCCCTCTGCTGCCCATGACACCCAGGATCCACTCCCATCTCTGTATGACTGCGTACATCCTGCAGGGGTGCCCCTAAACTCATCCCTCTAGTGGAATCTAGATGTGTGGGGCCAGGGTCTGCCAACCCCAATCCAGACACACGACTCCTAAAACCTCCACCGTTCTGTAGAGATAGGAGGCCCTCCTTCTCCACACAAAGTCCACTCACCCTTTCAGCTGCTCCTGGGGTTCACCGTACTCAGCAGAATAGGGATGGTTACATCCATACCTAGAGGTGGTGTGAGGGTGTCACATCTAATGCACTGTGGACACTACTCTGCTTAAGATGTCTAGTGTTCCTGTCTGACTCTCAGACTGGAACAGAATCCTAGGAGGGCAGGGCTTCCTATCTGCTTTGTTCACTGAACAATGCTAAATACCTAGAACAGTGTCTGCAACAGTAGGGGCTTCATGGATGATTGGTGAATGAGTGAACCCAACCAGCACCTTCCCAGGTATCTAAGAGTCCTGGGGCCCCTCTACCAGCCTCCAGGGATCCCTGTTCTGGTTGTACCAAGGAGAAAAAAGGACCCACTAAATTGAATCTGCACCTCCTCTTTACAAATGTTAAGTAGGTTTGCTCAAGGGTATGTAGTCAGTGAGGGGTCACGTAGACAGCTTCTTCACGGGAGAGAGGAAAATAATAAATGTGAACATCCCAGCCCCTCAAGCACCCTTCACCTTAGAGCTGGGCTCCGGGTACACACTTCCTGTGGCTTGTCTCATGTGGTCCTGACAGTAATTCTAGCTGATTGGACCTTTAGCACCCTACTCAGAGGAGAAAACTAAGGCTCTGAGTGGTGAAGTGACATTCTCCAGAGTCACAGCTGGTAGGGGGTAGAGTCCCCATTGGGCTGTGGAGGGCTCACCTTTGGAGCAGATGTTCTAGGACCTGTTGGGTGGTGACGTAGGTTCTGTAGGCTCCCAGAAAGATTTCAATGTAGGAGAAGTCACCCTTTAGGTAGGCAGGCACCAGGAGCTCCACCAGCTTCTCCAGTGAGCCTGCCTTGAAGGTTTTCATCAGCCAGGCCTCATCCAGGTCCTCGTCAGAACCAGGGACACACTGGAATGGGACAGAGGAGGGACATATTGTCAGAGGGAGCCCCGTGAACCACCAGGAGGGTTGTGGGCTCAGAGCTCAGACCAGGTACTCCCTCTCCCTCAGTGATCTGTGTCAGGAGGTGGGACACCAGTGCCTTGAGCAGCAAACAGGTCTCAGCTTTCGAAGCAGGATTGGAGTTGGGGGATGATTACAAACATTAGGAGCCTGAAGTGATTTTGTTAACGAAGTAACCATGGTATCTCCCTGGAGAAAAAGCTGTATCCCAGTGAGTCCTCACAAAACTCCGCATTTCAGGGATGATAAAAGAGAGGCTTGGTGATATCCATTGTCTGCTTGAAGTCACCTGATCCGAGCCCAGAACTGTCTGACACTAGGGCTCCATGATGTTCCCTCTGTGCTATGTGAGGCCTCTTCCGCTCCTGACTCTGAGGGGAAGGTATGGTTCAAGCTCACTTCCTCCCAGCTGAAGACAGTGCACAGAGCAGACTCACCCATGAGTTAAGCAAGACACAGATTTTTCTTTCTGTACGTGAAAGTGGGTTTTGAGAACCTGAAGCTATGGAAAACCCAGATCCAGCCAAGTGTGAGAGCCTGGAGATCCTGGGGTGGGAGAAAGACCCCTAGAGAGCCGAGGACCTGACCAGATGGCTCAGGGAGGACAAATGTGAATGGTTGGTAAAGGCCTGAGAGGTGGCTCAGCTTCTCAGGGCCAACAGGTGCCTTAGAGCCACCCTGCAGTTCTGTTGCCCACCCTGACAGCAGACTGGCAAAATGGAAAGGAACCATAATACCTGGAACGGGCTTAATGCAGAGACTCAGCCAGCATCACAAATTGCTGGGCCATTGGACCGCGGCAGCTGCTTTGGGAAGGAGTCTGGCTCTAGTGACCCTAACTTGAAATGTGCACATACTTCTGCCCAGCATGCCACTCCTGGGGTCTGTCCTGGGTGGGTCAGGGTGTGAGGACACATGTAAGCGTTTCTGCCGCCCTGCTGAAAGGGCAGCAGAAGGAATCAGTCCAGGGACAGCAGCAGCGAGAGGCTCAGTCACTGTGGGGATAGGCCTCCCTTCTGGAACATTCTGTATCGAGTCAGGGTACAGCCCCTGACCTGAATGAAGGGTCACGTGATATATTCCCCGAGATTGCAGATTGTAGAAAAAGGTGTGTCATAGCCTGAGCCCCACACTTTAGGGTAAAAGAAGCCTGCTAAGTGTGATGATGTGTGAAGCTGGGAGAAGGTGTGGAAGGACAGTCCAGCCGACTGCTGCCTGGGGCTCTGGGTTTGAAAGTTAAGCACTAAAATGGCAGCAACATGCAAAAGATGCATTGGCTTATGTGAAGTGAAGACGGTATAAAAAGCTCTTCTCTCATGTTCCTACAAATACGGGAAGAGTGACTTGTAGCTGGCCAGGGCAGGGGAGGCAGTGTTGTGGGGGTAAGGTTGATTCCTTTGGGAGGGAACTGGGGACCCTCGAGAGGGAAAGTCCTGAGAGGAACTTGAGGTCTACAGGGTGGTGTCTGGGCCCTGGGCCCCCTCTGGTCATCTCGGGTCCCTGGATGGGAATACCGCTCCCCTCTAGCCGCACTCACCCAGAACCTTTGCCAGCCCTTCCTGGTCCCTTTCTTGGGGTAGACAGAGTAGACGATGCCATTCTCCTTTTCCTTGGGGATCTCCTGCTGGCAGTTCTGCAGAGACAGTGCTTTCAGCTGCCAGGGATGCATCAAGAGCCCCTGTGAGCCACCTCCTTCCCTTTGTGCCCATCAAACCCTTGTGCCTCCGAGGAGCTCCCAGTTCTCCCATACTGTGTGGGTTGGACTCTGAGCAGCGCCATCCAGCCCTGACCAAGTCCACGGATAGAAAAATGAAGCTCTGCCTATTGAAGCAGGATCTGGCAGAAGCTGGGCTGGCACAGGGTCAACAGTGGCTGAGGCAATGCCAGCAGCTAGGGCTGCACCTTGAGTCCCCACTCAGGGTCAGCTGGATCTCTGAGAAGGCCCAAATGAGAGCGCTGACTCAGCTGTGACCTCGACAGTCCCTTCCTAAGTTGTGGTCTGAACTGGAACCCCTGGGTAGACTTAAATCCCAGCATTCTGTGTGATCAGCAGGATCAGGGCAGGGAAGTAAAAGAGGCCTCCACACTTGCCACCGTACCCCTGGTCTCCAAGGCACCCAATCTGATGGACTAGACCCAGCCATGGTCAGACTCAGCCCCATGAATCCAGTATGGTGAGAGACCGTGGAGATGGAGCTTGGGCTTGCCCTCAATGTGTGCTAGTCCTGAAGCAGTAGCCCCATTTTCATCATCCTCATTATCACTCTTCCCGTCCCAAATCTACCCAGATCACATGGCTCCTCCTTCCCTGACCCCACCACTTCTCTCCCAAATGGACCCTGCCTCAGCCAACAACTTTCTACCTCCTCAGTTCTGTCCACATTTCCTCCCAGCCCCCATTACCAGGGACCCCATGAGGACAAGGGCTGTCATGGCCTGGGGGATGGTGTGACCTGGGGGAGGGGTGTGGGACTGCCCAGGTGGGATCACAGTGGTGGCCTGGCCTATATTGGCATCCCTGGGCCACCCTGTGTTACCTTTGGATTCTTTTTGGTGAATGGCCTGAGCTTTCGTGAGTGGGGAACAAGACCATGTCTCAGCCTTGGTGAAAGTGTCGAACTCCTGGGTCTCTCAAGCTTTGATACAAGGGAAGATGGGAGACAAGAAGAAAACATGTTCCTAGTTTGAGTATCTCCACTCAAGTGAGCTGGGTAGGGTGCTGGTTACCAGGGTTCCAAGTTCTATGTACTCTGTCGTCAAGGAAGTGAGGTCACGTCCTGCTCTCCTGACTTTGGCCTGATGTCAGTTAAGATGTCCCCAAAGTCCCCACTGTGCTGCTGAATGCTCACCTCTCCCCATGCCATCTCCATAACTATACACAGTGACACCAACACAGCCCTCCCCCCACCCCCAGAGCCTATGGAAGGCCTGGGTGTAGCCAGGGTCCCAGCTTTGAGCAGATCCGTTTTGTGACCCTGGACAAGTCTTTGTGCTTCTCAGAGCCTCCCCAGTCCTCTACCCACACAGTAGGGAACATTTTAGTATCTTCTTCCTGGGAACCTCAGCAGGTATATGTGAGGTAATACTTATAGAACCCATGGGCTGGAATTACCTGAAGCTAACCAGGGGTGGATTATCTAGTAGGCAAGGTAAGCACAGGGCTTACCAGCTTACCAGATCATCTATAATAAACATTTTCACCTTTTCATAATTTTTTACCACATCTAATACTCTGCTTCTAGGTATGGTTGGCATCTGTCTCTCCCAACCCCACAGCACCTTCCTACAGAATCAAAGCCTCTTTTCAAATTTACAGTCCCTGATGGGGGCAGACGACCCTGTAAGCAAGGTAAACACAGGTCCCCTTGTGCTTACTTACTAATCTGTAGTGAACAATTTCACATGGGTTTTTCCACATCAAAGATTTGGTGTTCACCGTGTTTACTTGCCTGTTGGATAATCTGCTCCTGTAGCTAATGCACAAACTCAGAGATGGAAGAATTTCAAGCAAGGGTGGGAAGATGCATGGAGTACATCTCCAAACAGGGCTGGGTTCTGGTGGTGTGAGCTTGGGAAAGTCACTTCCCCTCTTGGCCTCAATTCCCAGCCTGCACCGGGAGGGGATTGAAATTAAATGAACATCAGATATTGTCACCCTGTGCATAAAACCTTCCAATAACTTCCATTATATAGAATCTGACCCAGTGCCTCATCTCAGACTAGGGGGTGGGCAGCCTGCACGATGGCTCCCAACAATCCTACCTGTTGGTCTCCACATCCTGGGTGACCCCCTCCCCTCCGTGTGGATTGGACTCAGCGGCTAGCTTCTCAAGAATGTTGTTGTTCTTAGGTGCCACTGATTCGGTTTCAACTCGTAATGACCCCATATGGGGCAATGTTTCTTGGCTCTCTTTTATTCTCTCTCTCTCTGTCTAAGTCATCTCTCCCCCTGAGTGTCTTTCATTTATTTCTATCTCTCCCCCCTTCCCCCGGGAAGGAGCTGTGATGTATGACCTGCCCATGGAGAGACTCATGTCACAAACCTGAGGGAGAGTCTTCATCAACAGACAGAGAGAAAGTGAGGCCCCCCAGTCCCACAGCTCAGAATCCTGCTCATGACACGACAGTGAGTAGGGAGCAGATCTTCCCCAGTCAAGAGTAAGTTGAGACCACAACCACAGGCTCCTGAGAACTTGGGGCAGTCACCATGTGAGCCCTGCCTGGATTCCTGGCCCACAGAGACTGTGTGCTGTGTGCTGTTGTGAGTCATTGCTTTTAGGGCTGTTGTTCTCAGAGAGCAAGAGATAACTCCTCCAGCCCACCAGGTCATGGGTCCTGGATCTGTCCTCCTCCTCCCTGCCTCCTCTCCCCCTCAGCTTCCTCTAGCCATATTGGCTGCATTTTAACCACCGCCTCCCCGCCCTAGACAAACTCATGTCCGCCTCCCAGTCTCTGCACCAGCTGTGTCTTCGCCCTGGCACGCTGTCCCCAGACTCATGTAGGGCTGGTCCCTCCTGTCATTCCAGTCACACATAAATGTCACGTTAGTGAGGCCTTTTGAACCACACCCCAGCCTTAGCTCACAGCACCCTACATTATTTTCTCTATAGAACATGCTCTTTTCTTTGCATGTATTTGTTTTCATTCTTTTATCTATCTTCATTATCCATTATGAACTGGAGGTTGTCTGAGAGTCATAAATTTGGACTTGCCCAGCAGCACTCCAGCATTAATGGAAGCGGTATATTCAAGATCGGGCCTGAGCAGGACCTGAAGGCACAAGTAAGTAGCATGAGGAAATGGCCCAAATCCCATGGTCTCCACTCCTCTCACATTACCTTTCATCTCCCAGTCTGCACCTGTGGCCTCATGGGGTGTTCCTTATGATCAGGTGACTGAAGATGTGGAAACTCGTGCCTTGTTTACACATGGTTTTGTGCAATATGCAGGCACTAGTTGCAAGTGGAGAGTGGCAGCACTACAGCCCCTTCCTGGGACCTCCCTAAAGGACAGTGGTGAAGGGAAATCCTCCCAATGGGCAGAACTTGGAGCAGTGCACCTGGGTGTTCACTTTGCTTGGAAGGAGAAATGGCCAGATGTGCGATTGTATGTATACTGATCCATGGGCTGTGGCCAGTGGTTTACCTGGATTGTCAAGGACTTGGAAGGAACATGATTGGGAAACTGGAGATAAGGATTTGTGGGGAAGAGGTATGTGGATAGACCACTTTGAATGGGCCAAAGAAGTGAAGATATTTGTGTCTTATGTGAATGCTCACTAAAGAGTGACCTCAGCAGATGAAGACTTTAACAATCAAGTGGATAGGATGACGTGTTTTGTGGAAACCACTCATCCTCCTTTCCCAGGTACTTTCATCATTGCTCATGAACAAAGTGGCCATGATGGCAGGGATGGAGGTTATGCATGGGTCCAGCAACATAGACTTCTACTCATCAAGGCAGACTTGGCGACAACCACTGCCAAGTGCAGAATCTGGCAGCAGCAGAGACCAACACAGAGTCCCCTATTCGGCCCCATCCCTCAAAGTGATCATCTAGTAACCTGGTGGCAAGCTGTTTACATTGGCCCACTTCCATCATGGAAAGCACAGCGTTTTGTGCTCAGGGGAATAGACACTTACTCTGCGTATGGATTTGCTTCCCCTGCATGTAATGCTTCTGCCATAACTACCACCCATGCACTTAGAGAATGCCTTACCCACCATCATGGTATCCCACATGCATTTCCTTGAATCAAGGGACTCCCTTCACAGCAAATGAAATGCAGCAGTGGGCCCATGATCATGGAATTCACTGGTCTTACCATGTTCCCCATCATCCTGAAGTAGCTGGTTTGATACAATGATGGAATGGACTCCTAAAGACACAATTATAGTGCCCGCTAGGTAGCAGTACCTTGCAGGGTTGGGGCAGTGTTCACCTAGAAGCTGTATATGCTCTAAAGCAGCATCCAGTATACAGTGTTGTATCTCCCGTAGCCAGGATTCATGGGTCCAAGAATCAAGGGAAGAAATGGGAGTAGCACCACTCACTATTACCCCTAGTGACCCACTCACAAGATTTTTAGCTTCCCGTATTGTAGCTTCTTGGTTTGTTTTGTTTTGATATGCCCAAATGGGTTGCTTGAGCGAGCTAGCTGGATTATTTTTGCCTTTGAAGGTCTGATGTCCTGTCACCAGATGGCTAGAGCTGTTATCAGATATATCAGTCTAGGAGTCCATTCACTTTTCTTGTGTGGATTCAGCTCAGGTGGCCAGGTAGATCATCATCTAGTGCATGGTACAAGCTCTGTCATACAATCTTAGAGGGGCAGAGGTGATTGTTGTAGGTACTGGTATCTGGTTGCAGTAGGGAGTCATGCTGTGAACAAGGCAGGGGGCTAAGAAACTTTCCCCAAGTGTCTGTGAGGAAAGCGGGTCCCTGTTGCCTAGAGCGTACCTGTGGGTGGGTTGTGCAGCTGGACCATGGGCCCCCAATGCTTTTGGTTGTAAGGACTGGGAGGTAGCAGTTATTCCTGGACCCTTGTCACAGGTCGCTGGGTGACCTGAGTGGAGCCACCAGTCCTTTTGACCCTGTTTAATAGCCAAGTGGTGGCAAATATTAAACACTCACCTCTCCACCATGGGGATGAAATGGTTGCAGTGTGCCATCAAGTGCCAATTCTCCTAGAATAAACCCTCACAGGTCCATGCAGGGGGAAAAGATACTCAAAGTCCATGAACTGTTTATGCCTAGGCAGGAGCCGCTTCTGTCCTGAGCTCTGCTGGTTAGTGGAACTGGCTAATTACCTTTTCCCCCAACTGTGAATTTATTCCAATCTCATGTGATCCCACACAAGAAGTACTGCTTATGCCATCAGGAGTAATCTACTCACCAGACTGCCATTGTAGATCCAGGGCCTAGCCCAGAAGCTCTGGGACAACCCCATGGATATATTGGCCAGCGTTTCTTGGGGCATCTGGTGAACCTATCCATGAGGCGGAGAATTAGAGAGTGTTCCAAAGGACAAAACAGGCAACAAGGTCCGTGTAGATCCCTGCCTGGGCTTTGGGCATCCTGCCCAAATGGTACTGCCCCACCTGTAAGAGGAAGATAGAAAATTTGAAGGAAGCCCTCCAAAGCATAGGTTCCCTGAGGCATAGATCCTGAGAAGGGGAGCCCTTGGCCCATACCTAAGGGTGAAGCTTTTCTGTAGTATGTTTTACAAGCCTGTCAAATCCACAAGGACTGGAACCTCCTGATAATTTGTTCAAAGCACAGGAGACAGGTCTTGCCATCCTTGCTTCCAAGGAGCATTCTGGCTATGGGCTGTGTTTTTAAGATAAATCTGGGATCTTTGAATCTGTCTTCTCTTTCTCTCTCTCAAATCTAATCACCAGAAGCTTCAAAATAAAAGATAACAGCATCCCTCAGGAGTAGAATACATGTTCAAGATCTGTTCCCTTCTTTCTAAAGGCTGGGGAGAAGTGGGTAGTTCTTCATTCTGAGTTCTTAGGGGAGAGGTCTGAAAAAGGAAGGTTGATATTAGCCCTTTTCTTTGCCAGTCCAAAGTCAACGATAGAGTTAGACATTAGTTGTGAGAGTATTTCAGCAAAGCCCTTAAACTCACGAATAACTGGCACTGTTTTTTCAGCATCTCTGTCTGTGAGGTTTTTTCCTTAAACCGTTCAGCTGTTTCAAAGGGTAAAGACTAGAGACCACCGTACTCCCTCTCCAATCCCTGTCTTTGGAGAGGCAGGTTAAGAAGTTTGTCTATAATCAAGTCCTGTGGAAAAGACCTTCTCACTACTTCTCTCCCTTAAGGGTCCTGTTCATTCACAGTGCTTGACAGTGAAAACCTCCAATTACAATTCTTTGCTTCTCATTTGGGCTTCTGTCCTCTTAGAGTGCTTGGTACATAGTAGCAAGCATGGAAAAGTCTCATGATCTAATAATGCAAGATAGCAGAATACCCCTCATTTCATGCTCCCTTCAGTACTCAATGCAATGGTGTGGCCTAACCTTTGAAGGATTGCGTTCTCCTATCAAGTTTTCTGAGTCCATATGCTCAGAAAGGACAGACTTATACCATGGCAAATTGCCAGCAAAGTCTCCAGCCATGTCTGTAGGATTCACCAAGGGTCCCTGGTGCACCACCATTAACTACACCCGAGAGTAGGTTATGTCATATATAACAGGGGCATCTGGAATGAAGGCACTCTTTCTTATTTAACTTTTTTCTCTGGACCTTGTCTAGTGCCTTTAATACAGTAAGGAGCCATAAATGTTTGTCAAATGACTAAACGAAAGGATGAATGAATGAATATAAATAAAGGAAAACAATATAAGGCCACAATTTCAATGGATTCAGAGACCAACTTGAAGCTCATCTGCATGCCCAAGGGGGTCTGTGTTCTAGACAATAAAAAAAAAAAGTAAGCTTTAGAAAAGAATGTTTCAGCTTTAGCTGTCTTGATGAGTCTCCAAACATACTGGACAGTAGTTCTCAGGCTAGACGTTTATGGGAAAGCTCCAGGGGAGGAGGTGAAGTCAGTAGTTAGAGAAGTGGGCACAGTAGCAGTATTGAGCTCTGTGATGGTGTGGACACTATTCTTCCTGGTCAGGGTTGCCAGATAAAACACAGAGTAACCAGTTAAATTTTAGTTTCAGATAAACAACAAATAAATATTTAGTATCAGTGTGTCCCATACAATATATGGGATATACTTATACTAAAATTATTTGTTAGTTATGTGAAATTAAAATTTAACTGGGTATCCTGTATTTTTACTTGCTAAACCTGGCAACCTTTTTCCCAGTCCATTCTACTTTGGCTGGATTCCCTACCTTGGATTTACTATACCTCTATCCTCTGTGTACCCATTATTGCCAATGGTTCCTCTTTTATCTCTAGATGCACTTTAGTTTGATCCCACACTGACAAGGATATAATGATGATTTTAGACTGGATGAAATGAGGGCACTTTGTTACTATCATTCTACTCTCAGAAACATAGAAAGAGTAAAACCTCACGTATCTGTGCCTGTGTGTGAGAGAGAGAAAAAGAGAGAAATGACGAATCAGTAAGAAAGAAGTTTAAGGTTTACTCTTTTGAGATGATCATGACAACTAGAAAAGGAATCCTAACCTGCAGTGGCCACAGAAGGAAGTAGTACAACTAATGTGTGATTAAGATAGAGAAGTGGCTTCTGGGAAGAAATTAGGGAAAAACATCCTTGAGGTTTATAGAGAATTGCCAACTTCTTGTCAAAGAGAGTGAACTATTTTTGAAAATCAGATGGTGTGGGAGTACTGCTAGTTCCTAATTCCAATCTCCATTCTCTGCTTTTTCATTAAAATCAAAACTCTGAATTCTGACCTTCATCGAGGCAGAAATATGTCTGCCTAAAACTTTCATTTCCCATCAGCTCTTGCAACTAGAAATATCCATGTGACAAGTTGTGGCCAGTGAGATGTAAACAGAAGACTGGTGGACATCTCTGGGAAATCATTCCTTTCTTAATATAGGTGCTACCTCCTCTTCCTTGTTGCATCCTTCTTGTTTCTGCCTCAAGTGCAGAAATAAGGCAAGGGGTGGAATAGTCATCTTGAGAGCGTGAAGCAACAGTGAGCGTGAAAGCCAAATGCTAAGAGTGGCAGGTCAGAAAGGTAGAAGGCGCCTACAACATGATGACTGTGGTGGGCACTGACCTTCTCTACTGAGATCCCCTTCAGGACTGAAGTCTGTTACCCCCCACTGCTGGGAGTGTGGCCAGTTGATAGCCTTCAGCTGTGAGCCCTCTCTGGGAATTACCCTCAGCTAAAGATGGCTTTTTTTTTTTTTTAAAGATGGCACCCCTCCGAAGGTCATGCCTCCTTCCTGGTGGGCAACCCATGTCTAGTGACTGGCTTTTGAGGAAGTATAAAGGCCTGTTCCCTTGCCCCAACTCAGAAAAATTCTAAAAAACCATCACAGCTTCAGATCTCACGTGATTGGCTGAGGTCCTCTTGTGACGGCACCACAGCCCAACTTGTTCTCTGTCCAATCCTGCTTTCTTCCATTATCCCATAGGGATTGATCCCAAGAGCGCTCATTAGTAAACTCCCTGTGTGCATTCTCCATCCCAGAGTTGCTTTCTGGGCAAGCAAACTTTCAGCAATGACTTTGCACAGCTGCTGCACCAGCCTACCTCTGGACTTGTTGAGAAGATTTTTAAAAATTTTAGATAAGCCACTGCAACTGGGTTTTCCACATGTATATTCCAAAGCAAGCCCTGTCTAATACAGAAGGGCATTTTATATTTTGAACTGTGGCTTTCAAAATCTAAATTAAGATTTGACTCACGAGACTTCGCATGGGTTGCTGAAGGCTAATGTAATAGAAGTGAAACTGCTAGATTGACATGGAAACAGTAATTCCCATTTGATTCCTGCTTTGGAATAGAAGGATGAGGACAAGGCATTCCCTAAAACCACAGGAAAGGGCAGGGCCATGATAGTTCTCACTGGAAGAGTAAAGAAGGATGAACTCCAAAGAGACTTGGCTTGATTGAAACACAAATATTGACTCTACAAAAGCTGGCAGCCCACATCGATGCAAATAGATGAAGGAACACGAGCTGGCCAGCAAGGCCCAGAGTAAACAACTCCAGTAACAGGGATTTAATATGTGTATGTGGATTTGTGTGGCTATTGACAGGCTCCTCGGGCATCATTAAGCCCAAAACAAAAACCGAACCCATTACCATCGCGTCCATTCCGACTCATAGTGAGCCTAAAGGACAGAGTAGAACTTCCCCTTAGGATTTTCAAGGAGCAGTTGGTGGATGCAAAGTGCCGACATTTTGGTTAGCAGCTGAGCTCTTAACCACTGCACCACCAGGGCTCCCAGGCATCATTAGCTCTAGAAAATCCTGATGACTAAAAAAATGTTAATTAAAGATTTCATCATTGGTGGGGGAGAGCTCCACAAAAATGCTGAGAATTGAGTAAAAAGTAAAAATGGAAGCAAATGATTTTTCTTTCTTCCCAGTAAATGGAAAATAAGGTTAAGTACAAAGTTGATCTTCAAAAAAAATTGAAGAAAGTAAATTCTGGGTAGAAATCAAGAGCAAATCCAGGTCTCTTAAGACTACAGAAAAAGCAACCTAAGTGCCCATCATTGGCCGAATGGATAATCAATCTATGATACATACACACAATGGAATACTAGGCAACGTTAAAGAATAACAGTGACTCTGCAAAATATCTCACAACATGGATAAACCTAGAGGACATTATGCTAAGTGAAATAAGTCAATCACAAAAAGACAAATATTATGTGAGATCAGTATTATAAAAAGTCAGGAAAAGGTTTACACACAGAAAGAAATATTCTTTGATGGTTACCAGGGATGGGAATAGGAGGGAGGGAAAATCACTGAATAGACAGATATTAACTCGGGTAAAGGGAAAGGCAATAAACAAGAAGGGGGAGGTCAGGAATACGTGACCAAGGCAAAGGAAGGCACTGGCAGGTAAATACACAATTCTGCAATAATGTAACAACAAACAATAATTGACCAGTGGATATATAGGTAGATATGTAAGCTGAACAAGTGTGGGAGTACACCCACGAGCATATACATACATGTATGTGATGCCAACATGTCAATGTATACAGTAGAGCACACGGGGCAAAGTTATGGAAACTTTTTAGCCATAACCAGACTCCTTGAGGGACTGAGTCATGGGGCTTGAGGGCTTAGGACCATAGTTTCAGGGGACATCTAGGTCAATTGGCATAACATAGTCCATAAAGACAAGGTCCTACGTCCTACTTTGGTGAGTAGCAACTGGGGTCTTAAAAGCTTGTGAGTGGCCATCTAAGACACAACTATTGCTCTCTTTCTGTCTGGAGCAAAGAAGAGTGAAGAAAATCAAAGATTCAAGGAAACAGTCCAAAGGCCTAATGGACCACATGAACCAAAGCTTTCCCTAGCCTGAGACCAGGAGAACTAGATGGTGTCTGGCTACCACTACCAACCACTCTGATTGGGACCGTAATAGAAGGTCCTGGACAGAGTGGGAGAAAACTCTAGAACAAAATTCAAATGCATAAAAAAGACCAGATTTACTGGTCTGATAGAGACTGCTGGAACACCTGAAACTATGGCCCTTAGATACTCTTCAAACTTGGAACTGAACCCACTCCTAGAGATCACCTTTCTGCCAAACAATAGACCGGCCCCTAAAGTGAATAACACTCTTGAGGAACCTACTCCTCAGAACAATCAACCACACAAGACCAAAAGGGCAGCATTTTCCCCAGAACAAAATTCAGAAGGCAGGAAGGAGAGGGGAAGATGGGCTAATGGGATCCCAGGAAGGTACTGGGGATTGAGGGGATTGCAGCTTCTGTCACGAAACAAAACGTGCCTAAATTGTTGAATGGGAAAGTAATAAGCTCTGTAAAATTTTACTCAAACCACAAGAAAATGTTCCAAAAAAAAAAAAAAAAGACTACAGAAAACCTGAAACTGATACTCTGCTGAGTGTCTTAACTAGATGTATTGCTCCTATGTTGCTTAAGGCAAAGCCCAGAGAATCTAGTCAGAAAAATAATATGGCAGTCCAGAGGGCTTGATCAACCCCACCCACTGATGTTGCATCATTACTAGGAGATTATTGCCGTCTCTTTCACATTTTAAAGTTGGTACATCTAACTCTTGGATAAGACGGTCACTGACGTGAAAACAAGAAATGTGTACTTGGTTCATACACCTTTTGACTTCAGAGACATTTTCCTAAGTAATTTAAATCTAATGACTCCTCAAGACATTTGCTTGTCTTGAGGCTGGGACAGTGACAGGAGAAGTACATCTGTCACGTCATGAAAGCCCCAGCAAAAGCAGGGATTCAGGTTTTAATTTCTTGCACCTGGTATTTCTAGCACATATTTCCTTTCTCATTTGTCTGCTTTCCCCAGACACACACTATATTGATAATGGCCCCGTTTAGCACAGTGATTGCAGTCCTTTAATTGAATGCAGTTGTGTAATAAAACAGTAACCCAGTACCCAATGCCCTCGAGTCGATTCCGACTCATAGCGACCCTATAGGACGGAGTAGAACTGCCCCATAGAGTTTCCAAGGAGCGCCTGGCGGAATACAACAGTACAAGTCACATTATACTCAGGCTAGTTGCTTAATTTAGGGACCTCCAGGGAACATTCAAGAGCAGGGAGAAAGGAGGTTGCTGAGAAGGTAGATGTTTGTGGAATTCTCTTAGACCTAGTATTTCAAAGCATGGGGCATATTCCCTCCTTTGGATGTGTGGTCTCCTTCTTGCTTAGTAGCTGAATCCAGGTTTTACTACAACAATTTAACCCAGGTTTTACTACAATAATGTATTCAGCTTAAAACAAACAAACAAATAAACAAAAAACCACCTTAATTTCCCAGCCTCCCCTGCACCTAGCAGTGGTCATATGACACAGTTCTGGGAAGGGGTTTGAGAGATTTTAGGCTGGGGAATTGACCCTTTTAGCTAAGGGTTGGAGCTGTGGCTCGTATCTGATTTGCAGATGTGTTGTGCTTGGTCCACAGAGATTTCTTTTTAAAAAATGGGTAAGTTCTCATAAAAATCCAGATCTCTAAAAATATGAGATACGGTAGATATTGCATTCTCATGTTGCAAAAATTGGGTGTAATTTAGAAATACCACAGTCCCCAACTCTTCTTACTGTCTTATCGCTGCCTGTTTCACTTCTCTGCTTCACCAGTCTCACCCTATAGGTGACTGACTTGTAACATCTGCCCTAAACCATAGTTGTGTCTCTCTTACTCTTTTTACCCTTTCTCTGTTTTATGCCATGTTTTATCTGTCTGTGCCTCAGCTATGGGTGACTGCTGCATCCCGAACCTTACACACTTATCAGGACTAATTACCATACCCAAGGAGCGCTTCCTCAAAGCTGGGGCATGTGTGAGTGAATGAATGGGATTACTGTTCATTAACTTTAATATTAGGTAAGCTAAAAAACAGTTGGCCCCGAGTTGACTCCAACTGTGGCGACCCATGTGTCTTAGAGTAGAATTGTCTTCCACAGGGTTTCTAAGGCTGTGAACTTTCAGATACAGATCACTAAGACTGTCTTCTGAGACACCTCTGGGTGGGTTCAAACTGCCAACCTCTGCAGCTAGTAGTCCAGCGCTTAAGTGTTTGTACCACCCAGGAACTCCCATAAATAGCTGTAAGAATATGTAAAGACTACATTTTTTGCACCCTTATTAGCAGGAACTTTTTGCCAGAGGGCTGTTGCTGATATAGCTGGAGATAGCTGATGAAATTCCAGAAGGGAGCCCAGTAGAAAATAAAGGAAAGTTGGGGTTGGGAAGGGAGAGTGGACAGTCTGGAATCTATTGATTGATTTTCCGAAGTTTCATTTATTTACGTAAATCAATTTAAATGCAGTTAACATTTATTGAATGCTTACTGTGTGCTGGGCTTTTAGTTCGTTTTAAACCTGTAACTTTAACTGGTTAATAAATTCATAAGTAATAGTAAGGTCATAAGAGATAAGCAAAAATACAATATGGTGATATGTAATTCTTATCACGCCTAGTCAAACAGCAAGACAATGTATATGATAAGGGCATTTGAAGTATGTCAAATTTTGGAAGTAACCTAGTTAGCAAACACTTAAGTATTTCTTTACTACAGAAGTTAAGAAGTAGGTGTATGTAATGGTAGCCCTGAGGATTCCTACTCTTTAGACTTCATTCAGAGGAGGGCACGTTGCTGTCTATTGATTGTGCAGTATTCTGTGGTCTGTACCCTGTTGCCATCGTGGAGAGCCCAGTTAAAGTCAATTGGAAAGAAATATACCAGCCCAGAAGATAGTCATCAGTTCTCATTTGTTTAGTGACCAGCGCATCTCTCCTGAAACCAGCAAATTAAGCATGCATTTACTTTTAAAATTCACATTGTCTTTCCTCCCAAAGATGATTTTCGTTTAAATATTCAATGATTTTTTAATCCCTATTGTAGGCTCTGAGAAACCCTGGTGGTGTAGTGGTTAAGTACTACAGCTGCTAGTCAAGAGGTCGGCAGTTGGAATCCACCAGGCGTTCCTTGGAAACTCTATGGGGAAGTTCTGCTCTGTCCTGTAGGGTAGCTATGAGTCGGAATCGACTCGACAGCAGTGGGTTTTGGGGTATTGTAGGCTCTGTGATTTTGCCTGTTATTAAAGCAAAGCTCTTCTGATCATGATTCTTCAGGTCTCCTCTGAACTCCTTCACTGAATGGGGTTACAGCTACACATTTGTAGATATAAGCCACCCATCTGAGTCAGCAGATTCTCCATCTCTCTGTCCTGACAGTTTGTCCACATTGATTTTGTCCAGCCTGGTAGAGTATCTTCGAGTAGCATGCAGTCAAGTAATTCCAACTAGTTCATCTTAGAGGACATCATGGGAAAGGAAGCCTCCATTTATTCTTTCAATTTGGCTCAAACAATTCAGCGTGTAAAATGTCCCCTTTTCCATTCTCGAGCAAATCCTTTATCTACAAGGATCAAAGATCCCACCTATTCTTTGAGTGACTTCCTCCCATTCACATGTTGAAACAATCTCCTTTTATTGGTTTCTAAGACACTTGCAAGGTGCTTTATCAGAGTCTTTCTGGTGTAGTTATTATTCTCCTCATTTATAATTGATTGGGTGTCTTTATCCTGTTCACATGAGCTCTCTTGTGAGTTTGGGGAAAATGCCGTATTTTTTCTCCAGTAATTTATATGACTTTACCAGTTCTCTTTTTAGCTTCTATCCCAAAATGCTTGTTATCTTTATTTCTTGGTACAAACTTTTCATGGATAGCAGGGGAAAAAGTGTATAGGATTTTCTTGTGGGTTATTGACTTTTTCAAATACTTCCTTTCAGTTATCTCCTAAATGGGACCTATGCTGATCATATTTTCCTTTTTAAAAATCTAGAGTTCATGAAATGGGTTTCTTGGTTTTCCTCTGTCTCATGAGGATGCAGAATTTAATTACGTTATTAATTCTTACTGAGTGGCGCACCCACAGCAATCCCTAGAGTCCATTTCTGATCCTGTTTGGAATGAAAGCCCACTCTACTTTCCGTTGGTAAGGGTTGTAGAAAACATCCTCAAATTATTAACCCCTCCCCCATCTCTCATCCTGCTTGAGCAGTTGGTCATTTCTGATTGGATGACTAAAGCCTTCTGTTATGATTATCTGTACTAATAGTTTTAGCTTTTCCAATTCTTTTAACATTTTCTGTCTTATCATACTACTCAGGAAATCTATAATATACATGTTTCTGGATATAGAAGTTTTAACATGAATTGTTTTAACAATGGAAAAGCTTTTACATACAAAGTTATAACACAAATTGCTGCTGTGCAATTTATTCAACAAATATTTTTTGAGTGTCTACTATATACCAGGAAAACCCTGGTGGCATAGTGGTTAAGAGCGAACCAAAAGGTCGGCAGTTCAAATCCACCAGGCACTCCTTGGAGACCACATGGGCAGCTCTACTCTGTCCTATAGGGTCACTATGAGTTGAAAGAACTTGACGGCAGTGGAGTTTTTTTTTTTTTTTTTTTTTTTTTACTATATACCATTTCTAGGCATGGAGGATAAGCAGGGAACAAAATCAAGGTCCATATGCTTACATTCTAGAGACAATAAAGAGATAATTCATGAAATGTTGATAAGAGCTCAGAAGAAAAATCAAGTAGGATAACCATTTACAGTAGACCTTTTTTTTTTCTAATAGTTCCATGGAGTTATTAAACACTAACGCCCTAAAACACCTGTTATGTACAATGAATTAACTTCTATGCAACTAGAAGGATGCTAGCTATGTACCATCCTTGGGAGGTATGCAAAAGTCACTGACATGGTTTTCTCTAGGGAAATTCTCTCACAGAACCCTGGTTGAGAAAGGCTTGGTTAGAGAGCACCAGCTGCCGGAGGAAATGCTTCTTTGGATCATTTGACCAGGGAAGGCCTCTCTGACAAGGACTCCTTTAAGCAAAGACTTGTTCAGTGAGGGAGAGAGGGCCCTGTGCGTACATGGGGGCAGAAGATTCCATCCAGAGAGTGTAATGTGTTCCTGCATCTTCTGCCCCCGTGTACGCACAGGGCCCTCTCTCCCTCACTGAACAGGTCTTTGCTTAAAGGAGGCCTTGTCAGGGAGGCCTTCCCTGGTCAAATGATCCAAAGAAGCATTTCCTCCCGCAGCTGGTGCTCTCTAACCAAGCCTTTCTCAACCAGGGTTCCGTGAGAGAATTTCCCTAGAGAGAATCACGTCAGTGACTTTTTGCATACCTCCCAAGGATGATACATAGCTAACATCCTTCTAGTTGCATACAAGTGGGCTTGGAGTATTTGAGGAAAATTTAAGAAGATAGTTGTGGCTGGAACTAAGTTATCAAGGGGTGGAGAGGTGGGGCCGAGTTATGTATGTGAGGCAAGTAGACTGAGAAACACAAAATGAATAAGGGCCTAGATGTCCTGTATACAGATTCATATCCTCAAGTAAGCATCTCTTTGTTTCCTGTTGCCTCTGTTTATAATGATGACACCCATAAGAGAAAAACAATTTTTTTCTAGTTTAAAATTCATAGTATTCATGCTAGTTAAATATCAGTGAAATCTGCCCTTATTTTACCCAATAGATAGAGCTACAAGTTTACAAGGTGAAAAACATTTCTACCCATGTGGATGTCGTGAAATATATTTTTAAGTGTTTTTATCAGAGCAGGACAGAAGCTAGTTTAAAGGCTCACACATTGGGCTTCCATTATTCGGTGTCACAAATAAAGTCACTTTAGAAAAAGATGGCTGTTGTTAGGAGAGCGTTCTCAGGGGACCTCACTAATTGAGTTAAAACCTGAGTCAAGCTCCACTGCATTACACATCATTCCATAGAAAAACTCTGTGCAACAACAGCATCCTGATGCCTCATTAAAAATAAAAATAATAATGACGGAACTTCGTACAATCCCAGTAAAGAGAACTGAGAATCCTTTGGAGTTTTTTTTTAAATGGAATGGCCCTCCTATACTTAGCCAGCATGGGAAACTAAACTAATAGCATAGCTATTTTACTTGAGGGCTTGCCTATGTGTAGATGCTCTCTATCAGGAGGTCCAGTTTGGACTCCCATTTAACCAATACTGACTTCAGGACTGTTACATGAGAGAAGTAACAGGAGACTCTGGGGTGAGTCCTGGGGATTTGCATTTTAACAAGTACCCCTGGTGACTCGTTATATACTTTGGGAAAAGCCTCAGAGAATAACTGTTAATGATATTCAACCAGGAATTTGCTTTTGGTAAGAGAGGCATAGAATAAGTGAAGATATCACTAGAGAGCTGGTCTGCTTGGCATGGTTAACAAAAATAATAGGTTCTTTTTGAAATATTTAGCTAATCAACTGGAATGAAACTGAGTTGTGGACCTGGCTTTTCAATTTGTACCACTGAATTATCCTTGGTGTATTTATTTCCTATGAATTGTTTTTGGCCTTTCTTATGTATTCGCACATATTGTGTGGACAGTGCCCTCTGTTTTCACAGTCTTCGTGTCATTAGTGATCTGTGTTGCAGAGGTGACTTTTCCTCGTGAGAGAATGACTCCATTGATCTAGCAACTTACGCAGGTGTTCTCACACATGCTGGATAGCAAATCACCTGTGGAACTTTTTAAACCTATAGCTACCCAGGTTCCACGCCTGACACCAATCAGAACCTCTGGGTACAGGGGCCCAAAATCTACACCCTTAAAAACATTTACTGTAGAGCCACGCTTAAGAACCACTGGTTTAATGATAAACCCGAAATCAAACCCATTGCCATGGAGTTGATTCCGAGACAGAGTAGAACTGCCTCATAGGATTTCCAAGGTTGTAATCTTCACAGAAGCAGGTCGCCACATCTTTCTCCCGTGAAATGGCTGGTGGGTTTAAACCACTGAGTTTTGGTTAACAGTCAAGCTCTTTACCACTGAGCCACCAGGGCTCCTCCGGTTTAATGCTAAAACCAACCCAAACCAAACCCATCGCCATCGAGTTGATTCCGACTCATAGCGACCTTAGAAGACAGCAAAGGAATTTTTCTTTGAGACTTCAAATGTATTTTTCCTGGTCGGACATCTGTTTATTCCTGCTGTAACCAGAACCAGTGCTACACTTGATTTAATGTGTTCCCAGAAGCTCTGAATTTCGTGCTATGCCTGCTCTGATACTGAGCAATGTGATGAACAATGTCCAAGGTTACTAATTGAGCTTCACTTCTAGTCCTGATAAAACACACTGACAAGGATGAAGTTCTATGTGGCAGTTTAGTCCCCGTGACTAATAGTGAGAGATAACTGCTTGAAGCAATGTGGTGGAATATCGTACCACCTGGTCTGAAAGTTTTAGAGAATTTAGCACTTAGACTCTTCAACCACATCAGGACAACGCTGGGTAAAAAGAGCTTGGCTATGCTGAACTACAAAGCTTCTGGTTGGCCAGTCTGTACACTAAGTTCAGGTCAAGTTTGAGAGATAGCGGCGGCAATGGGCTTCTTGATGTCCTGACTCTGGGATTACAGAAGAGCATGCAGAAAATTTTTAAGACTTCTAAGGCAGGTTTCCCCCACGTGTCTGTCAGTTTGTCGTACTGTAGGGGCTTGTGTGTTGCTGTGATGCGGGAAGCTATGTCACCGGTATTCAGATACCAGCATGGTCACCCATGGAGGACAGGTTTCTGCTGAGCTTCCAGACTAAGACAGACTAGGAAGAAGGACCCGGCAGTCTACTTCTGAAAAGCATCAGCCAGCGAAAACCTTATGAATAGCAGTGGAACATGGTCTGACATCCATTAATGATCCAAACCTGGAATGTATGAAGTATGAATCTAGGAAAATTGGAAATTGTCAAAAATGAAATGGAACGCAAAAACATCAATATCCTAGGCATTAGTGAGCTGAAATGGACTGGTATTGGCCATTTTGAATTGGAGAATCATATAGTCTACTATGCTAGGAATGACAACTCGAAGAGGAATGGTGTTGCATTCATTGTCAAAAAGAACGTTTCAAGATCTATCCTCAAGTACAACGCTGTCAGTGATGGGATAATATCCATACGCCTACAAGAAATACCAGTTAATACGACTATTATTCTAATTTACCCACCAACCACTAGGGCCAAAGATGAAGAAATAGAAGATTTTTATCAGCTGCTGCAGCCTGAAATTGATCAAATATACAATCAAGATGCATTGACAATTACTTGCGATTGGAACGCGAAAGTTGGAAACAAAGAAGAAGGATCAGTAGCTGGAAAATATGCCCTTGGTGATAGAAACAATGCCGAAGATCGAATGATAGAATTTTGGAAGACCAACGACTTCTTCATTGCAAATACCTTCTTTCACCAACATAAACGGCGACTATACACATGGACCTGGCCAGATGGAACACACAGAAATCAAATTGACTACATCTTTGGAAAGAGACGATGGAAAAGCTCAATATCATTAGTCAGAACAAGGCCAGGGGCCGATTGTGGAACAGACCATCAATTGCTTATATGCAAGTTCAAGCTGAAACTGAAGAAAATCAGAGCAAGTCCACGAGAGCCAAAATATGACCTTGAGTATATCTCACCTGAATTTAGAGACCATCTCAAGAATAGATTTGACCCATTGAACACTAGTGACCAAAGACCAGATGAGTTGTGGAATGACATCAAGGACATCACCCATGAAGAAAGCAAGAGGTCACTGAAAAGACAGGAAAGAAAGAAAAGACCAAGGTGGATGTCAGAAGAGACTCTGAAACTTGCTCTTGAGCGTCGAGCAGCTAAAGCAAAAGGAAGAATTGATGAGGTAAAAGAACTTAACAGAAGATTTCAAAGGGCCTTGCGAGAAGACCAAGTAAAGTATTATAATGACATGTGCAAAGAGCTGGAGATGGAAAACCAAAAGGGAAGAACAGGCTTGGCGTTTGTCAAGCTGAAAGAACTGAAGAAAAAATTCAAACCTCGAGTTGCAATAGTGAAGGATTCCATGAGGAAAATATTAAATGATGCAGGAAGCATGAAAAGAAGATGGGAAGACTACAAAGAGTCATTATACCAAAAAGAATTAGTCGATATTCAACCATTTCAAGAGGTGGCATAGGATTAGGCACCGATGGTATTGAAGTAAGAAGTCCAAGCTGCTCTGAAGGCATCGGCGAAAAACAAGGCTCCAGGAATTGATGGAATATCAATTGAGATGTTTCAACAAACAGGTGCAGCGCTGGAGGTGCTCACTCGTCTATGCCAAGAAATATGGAAGACAGCTTCCTGGCCAACTGATTGGAAGAGATCCATATTTATGCCTATTCCCAAGAAACGTGATCCAACCGAATGTGCAAATTATAGAACAATATCATTAATATCACACAGAAGGAAAATTCTGCTGAAGGTCATTCGAAAATGGCTGCAGCAGTATATCGACAGGGAACTGCCAGAAATTCAGGCTGGTTTCAGAAGAGGACGTGGAACCAGGGATACCATTGCTGATGTCAGATGGATCCTGGCTGAAAGCAGAAAATACTGGAAGGATGTTTACCTGTGTTTTATTGACTATGCAAAGGCATTCGGCTGTGTGGATCATAACAAACTCTGGATAACACGGCGAAGAATGGGAATTCCAGAACTCTTAATTGTGCTCATGAGGCACCTTTACATAGATCAAGAGGCAGTTGTTTGGACAGAACAAGGGGATACTGATTGGTTTAAAGTCAGGAGAGGTGTGCGTCAGGGTTGTATTCTTTCACCATACCTATTTAATCTGTATGCTGAACAAATAATACGAGAAGCTGGACTCTATGAAGAAGAATGGGGCATCAAGTTTGGAGGAAGACTCATTAATAACCCTCGTTATGCAGATGACACGACCTTGGTTGCTGAAAGTGAAGAGGACTTGAAGCACTTACACAGCCTTCAGTATGGATTACGCCTCAACATAAAGAAAACAAAAATCCTCACAACTGGACCAATGAGCAACATCATGATAAAAGGAGAAAAGATTGAAGTTGTCAAGGATTTCATTTTACTAGGATCCACAATCAACAGCCATGGAAGCAGCAGTCGAGAAATCAAAAGATGCATTGCATTGGGTAAATTTCCTGTAAAGGACCTCTTCAAAGTGTTGAAGAGCAATGGTGTCACCCTGAAGACTAAGGTGTGCCTGACCCAAGCCGTGGTATTTTCAATCACATCATATGTGTGTGAAAGCTGGACAATGAATAAGGAAGACTGAAGAAGAGTTGACGCCTTTGAATTGTGGTGCTGGCAAAGAATATCGAATATACCATGGGCTGCCAAAAGAACGAAGAAATCTGTCTTGGAAGAAGTGCGGCCAGAATGCTCTTTAGAGGCAAGGATGGTGAGACTGCATCTTACGTACTTTGGACATGTTGTCAGGAGGGATGTGTCCCTGGAAAAGGACATCATGCTTGGCAGAGTACAGGGTCAGCGGAAAAGAGGAAGACCCTCAACGAGGTGGATTGACACAGTGGCTGCAACAATGAGCTCAAGCATAACAAGGATTGTAAGGATGGCACAGGACCAGGCAGTGTTTCACTCTGTTGTGCATAGGGTCCTATGAGTCAGAACCGACTCGATGGCACCTAACACCAACAACAACAAGGCAGGTTTACAACCACTCTAGCTTATGCTGCAACCATTAGGTCCCTGCATGTTTTTCCTATTTTCCAGGGTCCCTTCCTGAACTTGCCCTTGGAGTTCTATGACAGACTGTAAATTCCATAAAGTAGGGGAGACCGTATTCCAGAGTCTGGTAGAGCTACCACTCAGAAACACATGCCCACTATTTTAGAACAAACATAGTCCTATTATTTCTAAGGATCATACAGTGTCCATTTCTACTTTCCACACTCCAACCCCAAGTCAGCATAGGTTGTTGTCCCTTAGCCCAAGGTGGGTGGTGTGGAAATTAAACACAGCAGGGAAAGGTCAGGGGTTCCAATCCACCAGCTGCTCCTGGGACAAAGCAGTCTGCTTCCCTAAAGATTTACTGCCTTGGAAACCCTATGGGACAGTTCTACTCTGTCCTGTAGGGTCGTATGAGTCCAAATCGACACCACAGCAGTGGGTTTCGTTAGCGTGTTTTTTCCCTCAGTAGGTGCCCAAACTATGAGCGTCACCAGGACACCCCGTGCTTAGTCAGTCACTGGAATGCTCTGCATCACTGGAGGAAGAGGTCTCAAAACTTCCAAATAACATGGGAAGGTGCAAAACGGACGCTTTCTGACAAATTTCCTTAAAATCTTCCTCCTGAAGGGTGGTCCTTGGACCATGAGCATCATCACCACCACCTGGGAGCTAGTTAGAACGGTGAAATTTCAGGTCTGTACCCCAAACTTACTGGATCAGAATCTGCATTTTAACAAGATACCCAGGTGATGACTATTCATATTAGGATTTTAGAAACTAACAGATGTAGCAAATGATCAATCCAGCGCTTCTCAGTCCCCGAACACGCAGGCTCAGACTTTTGTACAGGCCTCGCACCCACTCTGCGTTGTAGTAACCAAACCACCTGGGACTTCGAGCCTGCGCAGCCGAGGGCCATTTAGTGATTGGCTGGTGTGGCCACGTGACCGGTGCTGGGCCTCCCATGTGAGCTGATTGGCTCTCCCGGACGCTGATGGACAGGACCGGGGCGGGCCAGGGTCTGGTTGGAGGGTGTGGCGCCTGGACCAGTGGGGCAAAGGCCCCGGAGCGCCAGAGCGCTACTGCGCGTGCGCGATCCGCGGGCTTTCTCTCGCGCCCTGGGAGGAAGCCTGAGCTCTTGTCCTAGGTGAGCGACTCTGTGGGGCTGACGGTCCTATCGCGCCTTCGCAGGGTAGGGCGAGCGGGATGGCAGGGCGGGGCGTGGCGGGGGTAGTCCGGGGTTAACCACCCCCAGGGGGCCCCGCTTCTGAGGTGGACGCAGACCCTCTGCCCTGGTTCGGGCGGGGTGTTTCTTTAGGAAACTGTGATTTTCACACAGCTAAAAAAAAAAAAAAAAAATTTTTTTTTTTTTTTTTTTTTTAAGACATACTCCGGAGATGGATTATCCAATCAGCGAGGTACACACGGGTTTACTTGGGCGGCGTGACTGGGGGACCGAGCCCGAGTGCCGCCCGGAGAAGCTTCTCTGCCCGCTGGACCTGCAGGCGAGCCCCGGGCCCAGGTTCACCGCACTTGGGCCCTCTGAGTGGGCTGAGGGAACCCAGAGATTCCTTACAGGGCTAAAAATGTTCTAAGCAGTTGGGCGCTGGCGGAGCAGGTCTAAATGAGACGCTTAACTGATGACTGGTAAATTGTGAGGAAGGAAATGCCTGCAGTGAACTGCGGACCAGATCAGCACACTGAGATTCTTGTTCAAGAAGACAGATTTTTGGGGGCGGTGGGTGCGGGCTGGGGATCGCTGTAAATTGAGCTTTTTCTGGGGGCTGTTCCAGGTGTTATTTTCTGCATGTAAATAGGCTGTAGGGAGAGGAAAAACCAAACAAAAAACGAAACCCACTGCCCTTGAGTCATTCCTACTCATAGCGACCCTATAGGGAGAGGAAAAATAGGGAGAGGAAGGCAGGGTCTAAATTAAGCCTCTTTAGACTTCCTCAGTTCTTTGAGAAGTGTGTGTTTGAAGAAGACCATTTGGCTGGTAAAAGAGGGATGTGTGGGGAGGGAATATCTCTTGTAAACCATGGTTTGAAAAGGGGAGGTGTGTGCAGGAGTTTAAGAGTAGATTAAAACTGCAAGGTATCCCCTACCTCTCTCCTTCATTTCCCCAGATCTGCAATAGCAAGGGCATGCTGTACATCCTTATGGAAAACCAAAACCAAACCCAGTGCCGCCAAGTCGATTCCGACTCATAGCGACCCTGTAGGACTGGGTAGAACTGCCTTCATAGAGTTTCCAAGGAGTGCCTGGCGGATTCGAACTGCCGACCCTTTGGTTAGCAGCTGTAGCACTTAACCACTATGCCACCAGGGTTTCCCATCCTTGTAGTGAAACATAAAAAATCCCTTCAGTTTTCCAGTGGTTAACTAGTGTGCAAATTTTACTGTATTCTGGAGTTGCAATGTAATCCACTTAGAACTTATTCTGGCATGAGATTGACAAAGATCTATCTACCTGATTCCTTGGAGACATCCTGATACCTTTTCAAAGCCCTTTTTTTACTCTTCTCCCTACAAATTTGTTTCTTTAGGAAACAGTGTGATTTTCACACATTTTTTTTTTAAGACATACTCCAGAGATGGATTATCCGATAAGCAGGGTACTCACGGGTTTACTTGTGCCTACTTCGTAATCTGTAGTCACAATTTTACCTGTTTTTCACCACATCTTTGATGTGTTGAAATGCCTGTGAAATTGTGCCCTACCGATTAGTAAGTAAAAGCAATTAAGCCTACTGCACACCTTGCTTACTGTAACTCCGTAAGTACTTTGCTTACTGGTTAATCTGCCCCTGCATACTGGCAAAATGTCTACACTTGATAGGAAATCAATTAGCTTGGCAAGTTAAAAAAAAATGGAATAGGGAGCAGTTCACAGTTGTTCTTACGGAGATGAGAACTCTGAGGTGAATGAAAGTAAAAGGAGAAGTTGCTGTGAAGCTCAAGCTCTCTGGGACTGTACGAGCTGTCTCTAGTAAAGTGAAATATAGGTTGACAGGTAATAGTTTGGAACACAAAGCAAATTACTGGGAATAACTTAAAATTTTGTCTAAAGTTTTTAAGTTGGTGATGGTGGGGGAAGGAATTCTGAAGCTTGAGGGAGGTAGTATAACCTGAAAAAGAATGTGCTTTTAGGACTAAAGAAAAAATGTCATTTTTGTCATGCAGGCAGTCTCTGGATTACGAACGAGTTCTATTCCTAAATCTGTCTTTAAGTTGAATTTGTACATAAATCTGAACAGTTAAAAAAAAGAACAGTTAGGTACGGTATTTATCTGATGTCAGTTAATCAAATGCTTGTCTTAGCATTTAGCGTACCTTTTCTATACATAAACATTAACGAATCATTTCCAGATACTAAGATATATTTAACATGATAATATGGTAATAATAACGGTGTTTGAATGCGCTTCCCAAAGTAGCGCCAATTTATTTTTATGAGCCATTGTATATACCTCAAATTTTTAAAATAAATATGCTTTACGGGGATTGGTTTGTAACTATAGATTGCACGTTAGTACGACGTTTGTAACTGGGGACTGCCTGTGGGAACTACACAGAGGGCGTGCAGTTCTTCCGTTCAGCCTGTGGAAGGGGCTGTGAAAAGGTTGAAAAAGACTGATTAGGTTAAGGAAGGGAAACCAGGAAGATCGGCAGGCTGAGTGCATCTTGAGGGACGTGACATGTATCAGTGACCTATAGCACAAGGGTTTACTCTCTGAATCAGTGAAAGCTCACTTGTGTTACTTTCAAAACAACAACAAAATCATTTCCTTTCTGTCCCTTGGGTTAGGCGTGGGGAGGATGGAGAGCGAATGAAAGAGATTAGAGTCCGACCTGCGTGCCTAAGCAGTAGTGTCCTTTGAGAAGGATCTGTGTCACATTGTGTACATGTAAGAGCCTTCACATTGAGAGGGGTCTGAGTACCTTCCTTAGGATGTGAGATAGAGCTAGATAGCATAGCCAAAGGTGGGGGACGGGAGTGCTATTATCTGATACTGAAGCAGTGGGGGAAAAGGAGAGCCAGGAAATGTTGAATTCAGTGAGGCTCTTGCATTTGGAACGTTAAGGAGGCATTTCCAGGCAGAAGTGCCTCATTGTTGGCTAACCTGGCTTTGCTTTACGTGGCTTCCAGACGACCTGCTGGTCACAATGGAGGGTCCTGTGGAGGTTACACATCTCAGGTGGTAGCTTATGCTTATAATGTGCTCTAGAAAAGAAAGGCTCCCAAAGACAGAAATCTAGGCTGCCATTCCTGTCACCCATAGGCTTCCAGAAAGCAGATTGTGCCCTCCCTACCATCAGGTGGCACTGCTGTCTCTGGGAATTCCTGGAGGAGGTGAAATAATAGAGCTGGCAAACCAGTAGCATGTAGCCTCTAGTCTAGAAGATCTTGAGAGGCTTTGTGAGATCTCAGTCAAAGAGAAGCTCAAAGAAAATAGTTGTGAAAGCCAAACTGTTCCTATAAGTTTGGAATAATGGGTGTTGTAGAGACTGAGGGATGGTTGTGGTTACTTTGCTGGTTCTGTTTGTGTGTGTGTGTGTGTGTGTGTGTAGTGGATGAGAAGGCAGAATGTAACGTAACAATTAAGCATCATAATACAGGGTTTGAAAGCACTTTACATAAGTTGGTTAATTGAATGTGAAGTTGAAATCATGATTCAATTAAAATTCCCAATAACCTCATACTTCTGATTCTTTGCTTGTAAAGCTAGTCTACACACATGGGTGGGATTTTGGAAGTATACATGTGACTTTTAAACCTGATCAATATCCAGTAATTACATACCTTGAAGGTAGGGATGAGATTATTAGTAAAAATAATGTTGGTTAATTATTCAGTACACTTTAGTGTCGGCACAGAAGTCAGGTCAAAGTTATTCTCAAATCAGTCTCTTCTGAAACTTGAATCTTCTTAGTAACTATGGATTTTCTTAAATTCTGTCTTTTTGAGATTGTATTCACAATCCAAAACGTGAACACCGGTTTTAATGATCTTACGAGCCAGGGTTCATTCATCCATTCTCACTTTTGAAATAACTAGGTGTCTGTTCTTAGAAATGAACTTTGTAAACATGATGTTTGAGTGAGATGGGTGTTGTTGCCAGTGATGGGAAGGTTACAGTGTATACTGAGGACATCAGCTTTGACTCTGACCCAGGTATAGTACGGGTACCTCCCAGGCTTTACAACCAAAAACATTGGGTGCCCATGTTCCATCTGCAGAACCCACCCACCTGTGCACTGTAGGGAACAGGGACATGCTTTCCTCAGAAATTTGGGGGACAATTCTCAGCCCCCTGCCATGTTCACAGCATGACACCCTGCTGCAAGCAGATGCTTGCCCCTCTAAGACTGTAAGGTAGAGCCTGCACCACACACTTGATGATTAGCTTCCTGGACACCTGAGCTGAATTCATACAAGAAAAGTGAATGGACCCCTAAACCGATATACCTGATAACAGCTCTGTCCATCTGGAGACAGGCTGCCAGAGCTCCAAATGTGAAAATAATCAAGCTTGCTTACTCGGGCAACCCATTTGGGCGTATCAAAACAAAACAAAGCAAGAAGCTATGACACAGTAAACAAACATTAAAAAAAAAAAACTAATACAATAACTTATAGATGGCTCAGAGACAACAGTCCATATCAAGTCACATAAACGAACAGACCATGATCGCCTGAACAAGCTCTCAAAACAAAGAATCAAGGGATCGTCTAGATGAAAGTGCCTTCCTGCAATTACCAGAGGCAGAATACAAAAGATTAATAAACAGAACCCTTTAAGACATTAAGAAGGAAATGAGGCAATGTGCAGAACAAGCCAAGGAAGACACAGATAAAACAGTTGAAGAATTGAAAAGATTATTCAGGAACATAATGAAAAATTTAATAAGCTGGGAAAATCCATAGACAGACAGCAATCAGAAATTCAGAAGATTAAGATAAAATTACAGAGTTAGACAACTCAGTAGAAAGTCAGAGGAGCAGAATTGAGCAAGTGGAAGGCAGAATTTCTGAAATTGAAGAAATTGGCACCAATATAGTTGAAGAAAACTCAGACAAAAGAATTTAAAAAAATGAAGAAAACTTAAGAATCATGTGGCTCTCTATCAAGAGAAATAACCTACGAGTGATTGGAGTACCAGAACAGGGAGGGATAACAGAAAATACAGAGAGAATGACGGAGGATTTGCTGGCAGAAAACTTCCCTGGTATCGTGAAAGATGAGAAGATATCTATCCAAGATGCTCATCGAACTCCACATAAGGTAGATTTTAAATGAAAGTCATGAACACATAACCAAACTTGCCAAAACCAAAGATAAAGAGAGAATTTTAAGAGCAAGTAGGGATAAACGAAGTCACCTGTAAAGGAGAGTCAATAAGAATAAGCTCAGACTACTTGTCTGAAACTATGCAGGTAAGAAAGCAGTGGGATGACTTATCTAAAAAATTGAAGGGAAAAAAATTGCCAGCCAAGAATCACATATCCAGCAAAACTGTCTCAAATATAAAGGTGAAATTAGGACATTTCCAGATAAACAGAAGTTCAGGGAATTCGTAAAAACCAAACCAAAACTACAAGAAATACTGAAGGGAGTCCTTTGGTTAGAAAATCAATAATATCAGGTATCAACCCAATACCAGAATACTGGGTATAGCAATCAGAAGTCAACCCAGATAGGGAAATCACAAAAATAAATCAAGATAAAAAAAACGCTCAAAACAGGGAAACAGTGATGTCATTATGTAATAGAAGACAACATTAAAACAATAAAGGGACTTTTTTTTTTTTTTTAGGAAGTGTAGTCATTGATCTTTCATATGGAGAAAAGACAAGGTGATATGAACAAATAAAAGTTAGGTTTAAGTTTATAAAAATAGGGGTAAATAATAAGGTAACCAAAAAGGAGACAAACTATCCTACACATGAAAAGAAAATACAAGAAAAAAAAATGGAGACTCCTCAGAAACAAATCAACAACAACAAATAGGAGAAAAGGACAATATATAAAGATACTCAGGACATAAAATTAAGTGGGAAAAAGAAACTGACAACAGCACTGAAAAAAAGACATGAAAATGATACCACTAAATTCATACCTATTCATAATTACGCTGAATGTAAATGGCCTAAATGCACGTATAAAGAGACAGAGAGTGGCAGAATGGATTAGAAAACACGATCTGTGTATCTGTTGCCTGTAAGAGTCATACTTTAGGCTTAAAGACAGAAACAAAAACTCAAAGGATGGAAAAAAAGCATATCATGCGAACAACAATGCAAAAACAGCAAGAGCGTCGGTATTAATTTCTGACAAAGTAGACTTTAAAGTTAAATCCATCATAAAGGATAAGGAGGGCTACTATATAACGATAAACGGGACAATATACCAAGAGGATGTAACCATACAAACTATTTGTGCACCCAACAATTGGGGTGCAAGATGCATAAAAGAAACACTGCCAGCATTGAAAAGTGAAATAGACAGCTCCACAATAATAGTAGGAGATCTCAACACACCACTTTCAGTGAAGGACAGGACATCCAGGAAAAAGCTCAGTAAAGACACGGAAGATCTAAATGCCACAATAAACAAACTTGATGTCATAGACATATACGGAACACTCCACCCAACAGCAGCCAAGTGTACTTTCTTTTCTAGTGTATATGGAATATTCTCTAGGATAGACCACATGTTAGGTCATACAGCAAGCCTTAGCAGAATTCAAAACATTGAAATATTACAAAGCACCTTCTCTGACCATAAGGCCGTAAAGGTAGAAATCAGTAACAGAAAAAGCAGGGAAAGGAAAGCAAACACTTGGAAATTGAACAGTACCATCCTCAAAAACGACTGGATTATAGAAAACATTAAGGATGGAATAAAGAAATGCATAGAGTCCAATGAGAGTGAGAACACTTCCTATCAGAAACTTTGGGACACAGCGAAAACAGTGCTCAGAGGTCAACTTATATCAATAAATGCACACAAAGAAAAAGAAGAAAGGGCCAAAATCAAAGAATTATCCCTAAAACTTGAACAAAAAGAGAACAAACAAACCAACAAAAAATCCTCAGAAAGTGAAAGAAAACAAATAATAAAAATTAGAGCAGATTCGAAATACAAAATAGAAAAACAATTGAAAGAATTAACAACACCAAAAGCTGGTTCTTTAAAAAAATCAACGAAATTGAAAAACCATTGGCCAAACTCACAACAGAAAAATAGAAGAGGAAGCAATTAACCCAAATAAGAAATGAGATGGGCCATATCACAACAGATCCACCTGAAATTAAAAGAATCATATCAGATTACTATGAAAAATTGTACTCTAAGAAATTTGAAAACCTAAAAAAAATGAATGAATTCTAGAAACACATTACCTACCTAAAGTAACTCAGAGGTCGAACAACTAAATAGACTCAGAACGAAAGAAGAGATTGAGTCCTACCAAACTTTCAGAGAAGAGTTAACACCACTACTACTAAAGGTATTTCAGAGCATAGAAAACAGTGGAATACTGCCAAACTCATTCTATAAAGCCAGTGTATTCCTGATACCAAAACCAGGAAAAGATGCAACAAAAAAAGAAAACTCCAGAGCTATATCCCTAATGAACTTAGATGCAAACATCCTCAACAAAATTCAAGCCAATAGAATTCAACAACATATCAAAAAAAATAATTCACCATGACCAAGTGGGATCCATACTAGGTATCCAGGGATGGTTCAACATTAGAGAAACAATTAATGGAATCCATGATATAAATAAAAGACAAGAATCACATGATTTTATCAATTGATGCAGAAAAGGCATTTGACAAAGTTCAACACTCATTCATGATGAAAACTCAGCAAAATAGGAATAGAAGGCAAATTCCTCAACATAATAAAGGGTATTTATACAAAGCCAACAGCCAACATCACTGTAAATGGAGAGAGCCTGAAAGCATTCCCATTGAGATCGGGAACCAGACAAGGATGCCCTTTATGACCACTGTTATTCAACATTGTGCTGGATGTCCTAACCAGAGCAATTAGGTTAGATAAAGAAATAAAGGGCATCCAGATTGGCAAAGAAGAAGTCAGAGTATCTCTATTTGCAGATGACATGATCTTATACATAGAAAAGGCTAAGGAATACTCCAGAAAATTACTGGAACTAATAGAAGAGTTCAGCAGAGTATCAGGATAGAAGATAAACATACAAAACTCAGTTGGATTCCTTTACATCAACAAAAAGAACCTCGAGGAGGAAATCACCAAAGCAATACCATTTATGCTAGCCCCCAAGAAGATAAAATACTTAGGAATAAATCTTAGCAGAGAAGTAAAGGGCTTATACAAAAAAAACTACAAAACACTTCTGCAAGAAACCAACAGAGACCTACATAAGTGAAAAAACATACCTTCCTCATGGATAGAAAGACTTAACATTGTAAAAACGTCTTTTCTGTCAAAAGGGATCTGTAGATTTAATGCAAGTCCAATCCAAACTCCAAAGACATTTTCTAATGAGATGGAGAAACAAATCACAAACTTCATATGGAAGGGAACAAGACCTCGGATATGTAAAGCATTACTGAAAAAGAAGAACATAGTGGGAGGCCTCACTCTACCTGATTTTAGAACCTGTTATACCACCACAGTAGTCAAAACAGCCTGGTACTGGTACAACAACAGATACATAGACCAATGGAACAGAATTGAGAATCCAGACATAATTCCATCCACAGATGAGCAGTAGATATTTGACTAAGACCCAAAGTCAGTTAATTGGGGCAAAGACAGTCTTTTTAACAAATGGTGCTGGTATGACTGGATATCCATCTCCAAAAAAAGGAAAGAAGACCCATACCTCACACCATGCACAAAAATTAACTCAAAATAGATCAAAGACCTAAATACAAAATTTAAAATGATAAAGATCATGGAAGAAAAAACAGGGACAACGCTAGTAGCCCTAATATATGGCATAAACCGTATACAAAATATTACTAACAAAGAAGAAGAAAAACTAGATCACTGGGAGTTCCTGAAAATCAAACGCCTATACTCGTCCAAAGACTTCACCAAAAGCGTGAAAAGATTACCTACAGACAGGGAAAATGTTTTTAGCTATGACATTTCTGATTATTGCCTGATCTCTAAAATCTACATGATACTACAAAAATTCTACAAAAAGACAAGTAACCCAATTAAAAAATGGGCAAAAGATATGAACAGACACTTCATGAAAGAGGACATTCAGGAAGCTAACAGATACATGAGGAAATGCTCAGGATCATTAGTCATTAGAGAAATGGAAATGAAAAATACAATGAGATTCCATCTCACTGCAACAAGGGTGGCATTAATCCAAAAAACACAAAATAATACATGCTGGAGAGGTTGTGGAGAGACTGAAACACTTCTACACTGCTGATGGGATTGTAAAATGGTACAGCCATTTTAGAAATGTATTTGGCAGTTCCTTAAAAAGCTAGAAATAGAGCTACCATTGGATGTAGCAATCCCACTCCTTGGAATATATCCTAGAGAAATAAGATTCTTTACAGGAACAGATATATGCACACACATGTATACTGCAGCGCTGTTTACCATAGCAAAAAGATGGAAGCAACCAAGTTGCCCATCAACGGATGAATGGATAAATAAATTATGGTATATTCACATGATGGGAACATTTCATAACATGGAGGCATTATGCTGGAAGGCATTACGCTGAGTGAAATTACTCAGCTGGAAAAGGACAAATATTGTATAAGACCACCCAATATTATAACAACTCGAGAAATAGTTTAAACAGAGAAGAAAATATTCTTCAATGGTTATGAGAATGGGGAGGCAGGAGGGGTGGGAGAGAGGTATTCACTGATTAGATAGTAGATAAGAACTACTTTAAAATGAAGGGAAAGACAACACACAGTACAGGAGAGGTCAGCACAACTGGAGTAAACCAAAAGCAAACAAGTTTTCTGAATAAACTGAATGATTTGAAGGCCAGCGTAGCAGGGGCGGGGGTCTGGGGACCATGGTTTCAGGAGACGTCTAAGTCAATTGGCATAAAATCCATTAAGAAACCATTCTGCATCCCACTTTGGATAGTGGCATCTGGGGTCTTAAATGCTAGCAAGCGGCCATCTAAGATGCATCAATTGGCCTCAAGCCACCTGGACCAAAGAGAATGAAGAACACCAAGGACACAAGGTAATTACGAGCCGAGGAGGCAGAAAGGGCCACAGAAACCAGAGACTACGTGAGCCTGAGACCAGATGAACTAGATGGTGCCCAGCTACATGTGATGACTGCCCTGACAGGGAATACAACAGGAAACCACTGAGGGAGCAGAAGAGCAGTGGGATGCAGACCTCAAATTCTCATAAAAAGACCAGACTTAATGGTCTGACTGAGGATAGAAGGACCCTGGTGGGCATGGCCCCCAGACCTTCTGTTGGCCTAGGACAGGAATCATTCCCAAAGCGAAGTCTTCAGACATGGTTTGGACTAGAGAATAGGATGGAGAGGGATGCTGGTGAGGAGGGAGCTTCTTGGATCAGGTGGACACTTGAGACTATGTTGGCATCTCCTGCCTGGAGGGGAGATAAGAGTGTAGAGGGGGTTAGAAGATGGCGGAATGGACGTGAAAAGAGAGAATGGAGGGAGGGAACAGACTGTCTCAGTGGGGGCAGAGTAACTGGGAGTATGTAGCAAGGTGTATAGAAGTTATTGTGAGTGACTGGATTTGTAAACTTTCACTTAAAGCACAATGAAAAATGCAAATACACTTAACAACTAAAAAAAAATTAATAATGGATATGCAAGTATTGATTTCCATTTACCGTACCGTGTTCAATAGGTACTCCTTCCTAATTTCACGAAGACACTTTTAGATTCACTTTTCTTTGTTGGAGATGACATGCGTGGTAAGTGGCTCCCCTCTTTTCCACTCTGATTTGGTTTCCAGATATTCTGTGCCTTTCTGATTTATGACTTGGGAGTTTTTGACTCCTGTCTTTCACGTCAGTCATCCTACATCTCATGTTCTTCTATAAGCGCCTGGGACCCACCATCATCTCAGAGGTGCAAAATAATGTACATGCCAGGAATTGAAAAAAAAAAAAACAAACGTTAGATTCTTTTGCCTTCAGGTTCCGCCGCAGAAACCAGTGTTCCTCTTCAGCAAATTCATTTTTTCCCTTTACTATTTGCTACCCCATGTTCTCTCTTTTTCTGATTGTCCCCAAATAGGAATGACTCAGAATTTGTATACATGGGAAACAAAATCTCATTTTTGCCAGAAAGGAAGGAAATTTGTGTTTAAGTGACATTTTGAATACATAGGACGTAACTTTCTTAGGGCTCACTGTGTTTTGAAGCTCATTCCCCTGAAAAATCCCTTGATGTGTACCCTGTGACAGCTTGCCTCTATTTAGTACTCTGGTGGCCTTTCTTGGTGAATTTCACCTTCTGGGACCTTTTTGGGTATGGACCAGAATCATATTTGTTCTAGCTTTAGTAAAGAGTAAAAGTACCTTTTCTTTAGGAGGTTATTATTGAGCTTATTTAATGACAGAAAAAAGGCAAGTGATTGCATGCTAATCCGACCACACTACTAAGTTACTGACTGAGAGATTTTGGAGGCATCAGTGACTTCTCTGAATTTGTTTCCTTGTCTTAAATATAAGGGAGAGGGGGAGTAACTCCTTAAAATCTTGCCATTCTCCAAACCGTGTGACTGTCAAATTCTATCTGATACTCAAACACATCCTAAAACTGCTGGCTAGTTGGGAATTCATTTATAATCAACTAAAGTCAGGACCAGGAAAATTATTCTTTATTTCTGTAAATCACTTTATGGTTTACAAAAGTATTCTCTAACTCTTTATCCCTTTTTACTCTCTTTTCTGTTCCTCTGAGGCCAGCAGCATTGACATCACCTGGGAACTTCCCAGAAAAGCACAATCTCAGACCTCACCGTGTCCTCCTGAGTTAGAATCTACATTTTACCAAGATTCTGAGGTGATGTGCACACACAGGGAGTCTGAGAGATGCTGATTTGTCTCATTCTGAGTCTCCTAATACGGCCGCAATGAGTCGGAACCAATTCACCAGCACCTAACAACAGTAACAACAGTGACCCTCAGAGGAGGGCAGGGTATTTCACAGATGAGGAAATCAAGACTCAGAGTTGTTAAGTAACTAAGTCAGGGTTGCTGTGCTTGTATCTTCTCCAAAATTTCTTGCTCTAAACCTAATGCAGGCAGAATGCTCATTAAAAGTGAGGCTAGCAAAACTTCATCTCACGTACTTTGGACTCGTGATCAGGTTCAACCTCTGAAGAACATCATGCTTGGAAAAATAGAGGGTCACCGAAAAAGAGGAGAACCCTCAATGAGATGGATTGACACAGTGACTGAAACAGTGAGTTCTAACACAGCAACTACTGTGAGGATAGCACAGGACTGGGCAGTGTTTCATTCTGTTGTACATAGGGTCTCTGAGAGTCAGAGTACCTAACAACAACAACAACAACAACAACCCTAATGCTGTCTTCTTGGTTGGGCTGGAGTCAGCCTTATACAGCAGAGACTCCTGGCTGCCCAGCAGTCCATGTGGATAGTTCTAGCCAACATAATGTGAGTGGAAGTGGGAGGTACTGAGATCCCATTCTAGGGAAAAGAGACAAACTCAAAAAGATAACTCCCATGCAAGCTCCTCCATTGTGTTTTCCACTGCTAGCTGGCTTGAAAGGAGAGGAGTCCCCAGAGCATCCCTGGTCTTCAAGTTACAGGGGAGATTGGTGTACCCCCAGCTATCTGGTTGCAGGAGGGGGTCACACTCTGAACAAGGCAGGGGGTGCCAACCGTTCCCTGAGTGGCTGTGAGGAAAGCACATCCCTGTTCCCTAGAACACACAGGTGGGTGGGTTCTGCAGCTGGACCATGGGCACCCAGTGCTTTTGGTTGAAAGGACTGGTAGGCATCACTTATCGTTGGACCCCTGTCGTGGGTGGCTAGGTGAGATGGGTGGAGCCACCAGTCCTCAGGCCCCTGATGTGGGTAGGTGAGGACTCTGTTTAATAGGCAAAGCAGTGTCAAACATCAAAAACCTACCTGCCCATCGCACAGCTGAAACAGCTGAAGTCAGATCTCAAGTAGATACACTGTTGCAGTCTACCAACAAGGGCCTAATCTGAAATGGGCCCACACAGGTCCATGCAGGGATTAAAGGTATTCGAAGTCCACGGTCTGTTTGTGCCTCGGAGCTGGCAGATTATCTTTTTCCCCAAGGCCGGGAGAATGGCTCAGGTCGCACAGCAAGTCCTGTCTCAGGCCCGGGGAAATCGACAGCCACGGAAGCCGGCTTGGGGGCTGGGGGTGTGGTAAAATAAAGGCAAGTACTTAGCTTTTGCCGAGAGCGCTGTTCTTCTCTGGTTTGGGGGGCGTGAGTAGACTGTGCGGCTGGCTGTCTCTCCTTGAGGAAACCGCATCCTGAACACTGCCTCCAGCCCTGCTGTGGTGGTTCTGGGGAACTGTGCCTGAGGGGCGCTGGTTCCTGCCCAGTGAGGTCTGGCAACTCCTTGCAGCTTCTGAACCATCTCTCCTTCCCCCTTCCGCTCAGTCCAGTTTCCTAACGTGGCCTTTGATTTTCTTTTTTCTTTTTTTTACCTTGTCATACATGTAACCATTTCACTTGGTTTTTTGGGTCTTTATTGTAAGGGGGATCGCTGGCAACATCTGACTACTCTGCCGTCTTGGCCCTGCCTCACCCCAGAGCAACCTTAGAAATTGCTTTAGAGGTGGCAGTATTGTTGTCAGCCTGCGTCACTGGATCACTGCCTTGAGAAGGCCCACCACAGTGACAGACCTTTCACCTGTCCAGTATCTGCACAGGGGCCAGAAGTAAACTTTTATTGAGCTTGAGCCATTATATGTGTTTGGGTCTATTTCTTAAGTGCTTACACGTTTGGGTTTTTTTTTACCAAACTCAAACAAATACAGTTGAGCAGTGGCTTAGTACTTGAAGTCGTGGGTCTTTTGGCCTAATACTTTTATTCATTTTTTTTGTTTCTGGCAGTTGGTGATCGATCGATCATGGTCCAGCATGCAGAAGTGAGTGAGTGACTGGTGAAAAGCAGCGAAGCTGATGGGTTGTGGAGACATGTGTTTGAAGGCTGGCACACTCTCTACTCCAGGGTAAGGCAGAGGCAGTGACTGCCATTGTTACTCTGACTTTGCCAAGTCACAGGGACTCATGTCTCTCCAGCCTCTCGGAGTTAGTGCAATGGGATGCCCTGCCTGTGAAAGGTTCCCAAAGCCTCTGTTGATCAACTCATAGATACCATGCCAATCAATAATTGTAAAGAGAAAACCATTAGGTTTTGGGTGATAGCATTGAATTCATTATGTGCATGGAAATATCTCAGGCATTTTTAGGGATTTATCGACATGAGACATGATTTTCCAAGAATCGGGGAAGGGTTGTTGGGCCTTCCTGAGGTGAGTTGTCGAGAGTGGAACCAGGTCTGATTGCCCTTTTCCTGTACCATATCAGGTTGTTAGTTCTGCCAGCTCACATTCCCTCAACCACCATCCTCCTTCTCCATGGATCACTTTCCGTAACTGTCGTTAATTACTTTTTCTAGAAAGGAAACAGCTGGCCATAGAGTTGAAGATTCCAGGTTTGGTGGATAATAGCATGAGCAAAGCACATGGTTCTGCCAGTTCCACTTTATCCTTCATGACTGGCGGTCACAAGTCCATTTACTCATCTATTTACAGTTCCTAGTGAATCAGGTAAGGAGCCCTGGTTACACGATGGTTAAGCACACGGCTGCTAACCATAAGGTTGGCAGTTTGAACCCACCCAGTGGCTCCACGGGAGAAAGACCTGGGAATCTGATGGCACCTGACAACAGGCATTGGCATTGGGAGCATTGACCAAGGCTGCCTTTGAGCTTTCATTCATGCTGAAGAGTTTTGAGGCCAGAAGGAGAAAGTCTCTGTTTGGTGTCTGCTTCTCAGAGTCCAGGTGGAAGTCTGGGAAGAAGGGGTAGGAAAGATAGTACTTCTCTTTCTGAGCTCTCCAGCTTCTACAGCTTGAACTAAAATCAGACTCCTTGAAGAGAAAATGACAACTAATAGAAATCTAGGCAGAGCCAAGGGTGGGACAGGAAGTGAAAAATTAAAAAAGAAAAATTGTTTCAGCTTAAAAACTGGTTGGAGTGTTGTTTTAAGCTTCCTTTAGTACTTTGGAGCCCTTACTGGTTAATGTCCCATCGCCCAGCCTCAGACAGAGGGCAGCCAGAAAGGCTGATGTCCTCAGGTGCCTCACATGGCTCGGTAATGAGTGCAATTTACTGAGTAAAATAGACAATTAGGGGCTGTAGATCTCTGGAGATTCCCATCAACACGCATCATTACTGCTCTGGAGTGACGCGTGTGCATGGGGATGAGCAAAGCAGAGAAACGGCAGCTGCAAAAGCATGTCATCAACTGAAGACTCCAGATGAGCAGCTAGGCACAGGCTGACCACAGCTCAGGGGATGGAGGTTGCTAAGGAAAGGAGCTGGTCTTTGCCGGGTTTTCTCAATAAAGGAAAAGAGTTGGGCTTTGTGAACTCTACTCATTTTCCTCTAAGGCTCCCTATATCCTCTGTTTGAACAGTAACTAAAAATTATGGCATGTCAGAAATAGCACTTGACCAGCATGTGTAAATGCTGTCCAATGATAAAATTGTAGAGTAAGCCATTCTTTAACTATCAGTTAGGGGCCTAAGTAAGTAATCCTAAACATACCAGTAGACCAGAGTTTCTCAGCCTCAATGCAGTAGACAGACAGTTCTTGTTGGGGTAGGGGGTGGGGGTTGGGGGGGTGGGGAGTTGTTGTAGAATGTTTAGCAGCATCTCTGGCCTCTGTACACTGGATGTCAGTAGCATTGCCCCCCTCCCTAATAGTGACAATCAAAAATGTTTCCAGACATGCCAGATGTCTGTGTAAGGCCAGAGGGACACAAAAATAGCCCCAGTTGAGAGTGACTACACTGGGAGATACAGTAATTTAATCTTGCTCTGAGTTTCTCTGGGACTGTATTTTAATGATTTAACCTCACCGTGCCTCAGTTTCCCTACCTGTAGACACAGTCTAAGGAAGTAATGTGCATAGTACTGCGTGGCAACTAGGGGGCTCTGTAAGTGCTCGAAACAATACCTGTCTCCCCACATATCCAGGACCCAAAGATCACTCTTAATCTTTGTGATGGCAGTAACTGAGGGGTAGTGGGAATTTGGAGAAGGGTAAAGGCTTAGTGGTGTGGGAAATGGTGAGCAGTACTGGCATCTGAGTTTATTTGAAGGCATCCTGTCCTAGTTTGTTGTTACAGTGTATTCTGGATGAAGGCTTTCTTTTGGAGAGGAAAGAAAGGGGAGGGTGGAGGAGGCAGGAAGGAGGCTGTTGAGAAGAGCAGTCAGGAAAGTGCTCTTCGTGGAGCGATCTTGTAATGTGAAAGTGACGCATACATAAGTAGACCAGAGGACATAGAGAAGTAACCCCCCAAATCAAAATATCTTTTCACATGACTGCTGATCCAGAAGAGTTGTTGCAGGTGATTAATGAAGACCAGAGACTGTTTGGAGAAGTCTCTTTGTTCTAGAGCCTTTACTTCTCTGTCTCCACTCTTTTGGAATGTGGAAAAAAGTTGTCTTCAACATATGCCTTTGATAAATGCTTCACTTGGGTTTTACTATGATACGTGTTGATACGTGTGTTCTTTTGTTGCTCTTCAGAACTGTATGTCGGAAAGGTGAAAAAGGCTGTAATCCTGATCTAGACCCGAGTGATGTACGTTATTTTAATAGAAAGCACCAACTTGACTCTCAGGCAGGGTCAGTGCAGGAATTAGATGTAAACCATCCTGGCAGGCTTGCATTCGTCCTTGCGGTGTTTTCTGGTCTCTGTAGTGTCAGATACACTTACAAAGTTTATGAGAAATGTGGACAGATCTTGGATCTAATAGGTGGTGAAGCCGTCTTAGACAGGTAGCCTTGTTATTTATATTCTGTCTGCCCTGCATTTATAGTACTAGGTGTTAAGTTTTTACTAGAAGGAAAGGGGCACTTCTGTGTAGCAGAAAGGGGACAGTGAGAGAAGCTGTTTTGGTAGATAGGTTGGTGTCTTAGTCATCTAGTGCTGCTGTAACAGAGATGCCAGAAGTGAATGGCTTTAACAAGGAGAAATTTGCTCTCTCACAGTTTAGAAGGCTAGAAGTCCAAATTCATGATGCTGGCTCCAGAGGAATGCTTATTCTCTGTCAGCTCTGGGGAAAGGTCCTTGTCATCTATCTTCCCATCCTAGGAACTTCTCAGTGCAGGGGCCTTGAGTCCAAAGGAAGCGCTCCCCTCCTGGTTCTGCATTCTTGGTGGTAGGAGGTCCGCATGTCTCTGTTCTCACTTCTCTGTTTTATATCTTGAAAGAGATTGATTTAAAAAACAAACTAATTTTGTTTATTGAGTCCTACCTCATTAACATAACTGCCCTTAACCCTACCTCATTAACATCATAGAGGTAGGATTTACAACACACAGGAAATTACATCAGATGACAAAGGGGTGGACAGTCATACAATACTGGGAATCATGGCCTAGCAAAATTGACACACATTTTGGAGGGGGACACAATTCAATCCATGACAGATGGTGTTTGAATAGTTGAAGTTTTTATTCTAGCGCTTCTCAAAGTGTGGTCCTAGCAGCATCAGCATACCTAGGAACCTGTCAGAGATGGGAAACCCTGGTGGTGTAGAGGTTAAGTGCTACGGCTCTTAACCAAGAGGTCGGCACTTCGAATCCGCCAGGCGCTCCTTGGAAACTCTATGGGACAGTTCTGTTCTCTCCTATAGGGTTGCTATGAGTCGAAGTTGACTCCATGGCAGTGTTTTTTTTTGTTTGTTTGTTTGTTTTGTCAGAGATGTAAGTGATTGGGGCTCAATCAACCCAGACATGCTAAATCAGAACCTTGGGGTTGGAGCTCAATAATCTGTGTTTTAACCAGCCCTCCGTGATTCTTATGTGTCCTAAAATTTGAGAGTGCTGGTCTAGTGATGCGTGATACGGTGAAATCTTATGCGTAGTGTCTGTGTGTGTATGGAGGACAAGGGTTAAGGAAATGTTTTATCAGGTAGTCAGAGGATGAGTAAGACTGTCTTGTGATATACTTTTGGATTATTTTCCCTGTCCTTGGTCTAAGCCTTTAACTGTGCTGTCCAGTATAATAGCCACAAGTCACATGTGGCTATTTATTTTTAAATTAATATAATTAAATACAATTTAAAAAGCTATTCAGTTGAACTAGTCACCTTTCAAGTGCTTAGTAGCCACATGTGCTTAGTGGTGCCTTATTAGAGAGCACAGATGTAGAGCATGTTCATCATCACAGAAAGTTCTATTGGACAGCACTGTTTCAGCCTGTAATGACCCCTGTTTGCCTCATACAGGCTGGAAACCCCCACTTGTAGTGATGGTGTGTTCTAGTTAAGTGAAGACCTCAACTCCTTTAAAGCAGAATTGAGTTTTGGACTTCTGTACCCTGGGGAGACTTTCTGTCTGTAGTTGTATCCTGGTGCACTTTTTACCTTGTGGTGGCGCCTGCCTGGTATAGAAACTGCCATGGGCCCGTCTCCCACATAATTGAGTGCACTGCCTCTAAAATATTTGCTCTTTAATCTAAGGCTGCTGAGCTGTTTCTTTCCATTTGGTCTCCCCATGCCCTGACCATCGGTGGTAAAGCTTGTTCATGCAGAATGTCTCTTTGAATACTGCCTAGAGCTTTATAAAGAGTCTGGAAGAGGTGGCAAGAGAATTTCACCTCTTGTCTTTCCCCAGCGTGGCTCAAAAAAGTGTTTCATAAGAGGATATTCATTCACAGAGTTAATTTGTGAAGAGTTATCCTCTGAAGAATTAATTGCTAAAGTGAAATTTCAACAGACGTGTTACACCACAGATTTAGTAATTAAGCCCTTTAGCAACGTGGAAAAATTTTCAGTTGATACTCTATTGCTATTATCAAGGAGCTCTTGTGATGTAGTGGTTAAGTGCTCAGCTGCTAACCGAAAGGTCACAGTTGGAACCCACCAGTTGCTCAGAGGGAGAAAGATGGGGCAGTCTGCTTCCCTAAAGATTACAGCCTTGGAAAGCCTGTGTGGCAGTCTACTCTGTCCTGTCAGGTTGCTCTGAGTTGGAATCGACTTGATCGCAGTGAGTTTGGTTTTGTCATTGCTATTATCAACAATAGCAATAATTATTTAGTTGCTAAGAAATTCTCCGAATTAGAACAAATGAAAAGATGTAGAAATAAACAGTGTTTAAAAGATGAAATTGAAAGCTACTGGGCCCACGGGAGGGGGTATGAGAGTAAGAACTTTGTGTGCCTTTAGCATTATTGCTGGAGGTGAGGGAAGGAGGTGCATAGGAGATCACATTGACCTCTGGACAGCCTTAACTTGACTGGTTCACTTCTGAGGGAGGATGTTGCTTATTCTCTTACTGCCCTCTCTTTAATTTGCCTTTCTTACCCTCTTTTGTCTGCCCAGAATGTTGGAGGGGGCCCAGTGTTTCTCAAGGAGGGTGTTTTGGCATGATTTATCATTGTACGGAACTGTCCTGCCCATTTCGGACATTTAGCATCCCTGGTCCCTTGATGCCCATGTTGCTCCAACCTAACCAAGTCACTGTGTCAACCACAGGTATCCACCCCACTCTCAATACTCATTTCCAAATGCCTGTAATTGAGAATCACTGGCTGCTGAAGAGATGAGCTTGGTGTCTTTTTTGGGAGGGAGAAGTGATTAGAGTTGGTGAAGGTGCAGGTGCTCCAAGGGGCTGGCTCATTACTTTCGGACACAACCTGGCCCCAAAGGCCACTTTTCGCAGTGCTGGAACTGATGCTAGGACCTGATTTTGTTCTATTAGACAAGAGGAATTGCATTCTGCTACTGCAAGACTTGGCCCCGGGGGCTCAAAATCAACAGAGGCCTCTGTTACTGCCAGGGAGGGACCTAACTCATGAGCAGGAAGATAGTTCCTGGTCTGGTGCCACTCCAGGGCGTGTCTGCACTAACATTGGTTGCTCATCGGCACACTACTTCTTGGCCATTAACATGACACAGCGTTTCCATTTAGGCTTTGCTTCTGGGGTCTTTCTGCTCATGTTCTCCCTTCTTGTTCTTACAACCTACTGATGGTCTGTGTATGGACCAAAGTCCAAGAAAAGAATAGACTATGATAGGTTCTGTAGTAGCTATCATCCCTTTTGGCCTAAACTCTTAAACCAGGCAATCTTATGGATGCTGCTACCTTCTCCTGGACTGTCTTAGTCCTCTAGTGTTGCTATAACAGAAATATCACAAGTGGATGGCTTTAACAAAGAGAAATTTATTTTCTCACAATCTGGTAGGCTAGAATTCCAAACTAAGGGCATCAGCTCTAGGGGAAGGCTTTCTCTCTTTGTGGGCTCTGGAGGAAGGCCCTTGCCCTCAATCATCCCCTGGTGGAGGAGCTTCTCATGTGCGGGGACCCCAGGTCCAAAGGACATGCTTTGCTTCTAGTGTTTCTTTCTTGGTGGTATGAGGTCCCCCTCTCTGCTAGCTTCCCGTTCCTTTTATCTCTTGCAAGATGAATGTGGCGCAGGCCACACCCCAGGGAAACTCCCTTTACATTGAATCACTGATGTGACCTTAGTACGGGTGTTATAATACCACCTAATCCTCTTTAACATAAAATTACAATCATACAATGGAGGAAACCACAGAATATTGGGTATCATTTCCCAGCCAAGTTGATACACACATTTTTTGTCAGGGGGGACATAATTCAGTCCAAGACATGGTCCAAACATTTGTGGCCTAGGGCTACTTGCTTCAGCTAGGACTGTGGTCCTGGCAGTTTCCCTACAAGGGAACAGTGGTAGGATAGACTGATAGAGCATGAGACCCCTCTCCAGTGTAAACCAATAAACCAGTTGCCCTTGCATCATTTCTGACTCATGGTGACACCACGTGTGCAGAGTAGACCTGTTCCATAGGCTTTTCAATGCCGTGAGCTTTCAGAAACAGATCAGCAGGCCTTTCTTCCAGGGAGCCTCAGGGTGGCTTCGAACTACCACCCTTTTGGTTAGTAGTCAAGTGCTTAACCGTTTGCACCACCCAGAGACTCTCTCTCTCATATGTTGCTGTTGTTGGTCGCTGGAAAGTCGATTCTGACTCATAGCAAGAGCGTGCTTGCAGGGTAGAAATGCTCCGTAGGGTTTTCAAGGCTGTGACCTTTTAGAAGTAGATCACCAGGCCTGTCTTCCAAGGCGCCTCTGGATGGGTTCAAACTTCCAGCCTTTCAGCTAGTAATCAAGCGTGTCAGCATTTGTGCCACTCAGGGACTTCTCTCTCTGTGGCATAGGGACCCTGAATTGTTAACTTTTGGAATCAATATAAATAGCATTTGTGGTTTTTTTGTAGCATAGAGAAATGAAAGATAATTCACAAAACTTACATGCTCTCGTGTTCAGTAGCAGTTGGGGAAAAGCATGAACCCTTTCTTTTAATTGACACGATGGGCTGCAACTCAGTATAGAATAGTAGGGAAATTGCTAGACTAGATGATTGGGAAATGGGGAGTTGTATTTTCCATATGGATAGCCTGTTTTTTCCATCTCTCAAGTGTGATTCTCTCAGCCACTCATGTATCCCACGAGAATAATGGCTTTGTGAGCATCTAAATGTTGAAAGACGTTTTGACATCTTTGACAAGTGTTGTTCAACAACTGGGCTTGTAAGATTCCAGCTCTGACAAAGAAAATAGCTTGGTTTATTAGTCTAAAAATAAATTCCCTGTAAATTGTGTCATTTCAGGGATTACTGTCTTAGAAAGTGTACTTAAAATTTTTTTATAGTGGGTTTTGTTCATGTGAGCCAACGATTGAGTGTGACTTTACAAGGGAATGCATTATAATATCACAGAGGGCTCTGTCCTTATTCCTGATTCAGTGTCAAGGTACAAACGAGGGTCCAGGTTCCACTGAGACCGGCACAGCTGTGAGCGGGGTGATCTGTGGCAGCACAAAGAGCTCACGATGTCGATGAAGTCATTTAAGGCTCTAACACTGAATTCTTCTCACCGAGTAGCTGGATCCCCGTGGCACTGCACACAGAGAATCGGTCAGCGTTTCCTTAGAGGGATGGAGCTTTGTTGATTGGGAGTCAGCAGAGAAGGGGTGCAGCAGAGCTTCTCCAGCTGGTGGGTGAGGAGAAAGTGTAGTTTGTTACCCAGGGGTGGCCGGGGTCAGCTTTCTCACCCAGCTGCTGACTACCAAAGTGAAAAGAACAGAGAGGAATCATTTGCTCCAGTTGCTCGTCTTTCTCTTCTTGAAGATCCCTATACCCTCTATGGAATTAAAAAAGAAAAGAATAAGAAGAGAAAAAGGTACAGAATTATGTATAGTTCATTTTGCTTGATTTCTTTTGAATGGGAAGATTGATACATAGATGATCACATGTTGCCAGAAGATTAAAACCTTCAATTATAATTTTAACTGAGCATTAATCTTACAGGCTAAACTAGATAAAAATAAAGCAGCTCAACTCTATGCATATATAATTTTTTTTTCCAAAAATAAAACAAAATTATCATTGTTCCCATAGGATCAGGGATTAACTTGCAGTAGCCCTCAATGAAGATTCTGTAGCAATGGTAAAGACATCTGCTCCCTCCAGGATGTAGAGAGATCCTGAGAGATTCTGAAAGATGGCTGAGAGCCTAAAATCCTGGATCCTTGAATCCTGTCCTGCCGCAGGCCACTCCCTGTGAGACCCCTGAGGGATAAATGTGCACCAGGGGAAGGACTGTGGGTGCAGATGCTTGATTGAGGACCTGTGACTGAGAACCCCCGACCTGGTGAGCCGCCTCACCCTTCCTATGAGGCCCAGGAAGGTCCAGTGCCTCTTGGTGCTCTCTCTCCTGAGCCCATCATTGGCTGTTGCCTTGGGCTTCCAAACAAGTAAAGCTGTGGCTGACTTAATGTTTTTAAATGTGACCCATTCCTAGCATCCACCTCTTTTGAGGGGGCGTCAGAAACAAGGAAGAAAGCAGGCAAGGGGGAGCATGATTCTCCTAGCTATCAATAGCTTTCCCTGTTCCACTAGAAAGAACATTTATTGATCACATTTTTTTTTCTGTTCTCATTTTATTTTATTTTTTTATTGTGCTTTAGGTGAAAATTCACAGCTCGAGTTAGTTTCTCATACAAAAATTTATACGCATATTGTTATGTGACCCTAGTTGCTATCCTTACAACGTGACCATACATTCCTCTTTTCCACCCCGGATTGCCTGTGTCCATTCAACCAGTTCTATCCCTTTCTGCCTTCTCATCCCGCCTCCAGACAGGAACTTCCCATTTAGTCTCCTGTATCTACTTGAGCTAAGAGGCACGGTCTTCATGAGTATCATTTTATGTCTTATAGTCCAGTCTGTTCTTTGTCTGCAGAGTTGGCTTCAGGGATGGTTTCAGTTCTGGGTTAACAGAGAATCTGGGGGCCATGTCTTCTGAGGTTTCCGCAGTCTCAGTCAGACCATGAAGTCTGGTCTTTTTACTAGAATTTGAGTTCTGCACCCCACTTTTCTCCTGCTCCATCAGGGACTCTCTGTTTTCTTCCCTGCCAGGGCCGTCATTGGTGGTAACAGGGCACCATTATTGATCACTTTTGAAGTTTTAATTTTTGACATTAATAAAATATTTCCCAAATATTAAAGGTCAAGACATTATTTAAAACCCGTTTCTACCGAGTCATCTGCAACTCATGGCAACCCTATAGGACAGAGTAGAACTGCCCTAAAGGGTTTCCAAGGAGCACCTGGTAGATTCGACCTGCCAACCTTTTGGTTAGTATCCATAGCCTTAACCACTGTACCATCAGGGTTTCCAGGCAATATTTAGAGACCCAAGTTTAGAAAATAATGGTTTGCTTTGAGAGATCTAAATCCCATGTTTACAGTCCAGAGTTTTAACTTTTTGTCCCTTGTAGCATTTTTCCAAATGCCCCTGTCTGTCTTTTCTCTTCTTCCATGAATGCTGTTATCTTGTTTATGTTCTTTAATCTTTTGCATTGTTTTTCTTCTGTCAGTCCATTATTTCCAGAGTTTTATGGTTCCCAGTGGTCCGTAGGACAAAGTGCTTCTTAACTAGACATAAAGGCTGTCCCCAGTCTGACTCCAGCTTCCCTTTCTTTCTACTGTTTGTATGAACAAGGTGTCCATTTATCTAAACTGGTCTGTGCCCCCTTTCTGTCCTTCCTGCATAGAAGTCCCCCTTCTTTTTTGTGTCAATGTTTGGTGGCCTTGATAGACCTTGGGCCTAGTGGCTGGATCAAGCTGTATTCCTAACCTGTCTCTAGCAGTTTTTAGAACTGTGATTTTGAGCAAAATATTTAATTTCACTCAGCCTCAATTATCTTTTTTTTGTGTGTGTATTTTGTTGTAGTTGTCAAGAATATGCACAGCAAAACACACACCGATTTAACCGTTACTACGTGTACAATTCACACGTGTACAATTCAGTGGCAGTGATTACATTCTTTGAGTTGTGCAACCATTTTCACCCTCTTTTTCTTAGTTATTCCTCCCCCATGGACATAAACTCACTGCCCTCTAAGGTTCCTATGTGTTCTTTTGAGTTGCTCTTGTCAATTTGCTTCCGTATAGATAGATCTTAAAAGAGCATAATGCTTAGGCAGACCTTTTTTACTTGTTAAGCTTAACTGTTGTTTGGTTTTAACAAAACTTGAGGGTATAATTTTGGTTTAAGGTTTAAAGATTATCTCAGGGCAGTTGTTTGAGGGGTGCAGCCAGCTTCTATGGCTCCAGAAAGTCTGGATTACATGAAAATTTGTAAATCTATTTTTCATTTCCCCTCTTTTGATCAGAATTTTGCTGTAAAATCTTTAATCAAAATGTTCAGCAGTGGTAGCTAGGCACCATCCAGTTCTTCTGGTCTCGTGGCAAAGGAGGCAGTTGTTCATGGAGCCAATTAGCCACACATTCCATATCCTCCTGCTATTCCTGTCTGTCCTTCTTCCTCTGTTGCTCCAGGCGAAGAGAGACCATTTGTTGTGCTTTGGATGGCCGCTTGAAAGACCCCAGGCACTACTCAACAAACCAGATGGTAGAACAAAAACACTGTATTACTGGCCAATTAATTAGGATATCCATGACCCAAAACCTCCAATCCAGGGAACCAAATCCCATGCAGTTTTTGGTTCTACGTAAATAGCCTCAGCAGCTACTCTTTTTTGTTGTTGTAAATATTATTTTCTTATTTGCAGGATGAGTATTATAATACCTACTTTATAGGATACTTGTGAACCTAAAGTGAGGTGAAGCACTTAGCATGCCCTTGGGGGTACCCTCCCTCCCAAGTCCTCTTCCTGTCTGCCTAGCCCAGAGCTCTGAATAGAAACTCATCACAGGTGCTTGCTGGTTTACTTATTGATGATCAGAATTTCAGGGCTGGTCTTTTTTTTTCCTACATCACAATTATTATTATTATTTTTTAAGTGTGCTTTAAGTGAAAGTTTACAAATCAAGTCAGTCTCTCATACAAAAATTCATGTACACCTTGCTTTATGCTACTAATTGCTCTCCCCCTAATGAGACAGCCCACTCCTTCCCTCCACTCTGTCTTTTGGTGTCCATTGCAGCAGCTTCTAACCCCCTCTTCCCTCTCGTCTCCCTTCCAAACAGGAGATGCCAACATAGTCTCAAGTGTCTACTTGATCCAAGAAGCTCATTCTTCATGATCATCTTTTTCTATTCCATTGTCCAGTCCAATCCCTGTTTGAAGAATAGGCTTTGGGAGTGGTTCCTGTCCTGGGCTAACAGAAGGTCTGGGGGCCATGACCACTGGGGTCCTTCTAGTCTCAGTCAGACCATTAAGTCTGGTCTTTTTATGAGAATTTGGGGTCTGCATCCCAGTGCTCTCCTGGTCCCTCAGGGGTTCTCTCTTGTGTTCCCTGTCAGGGCTGTCATTGGTTGTAGTGGGCCACCATCTAGTTCTTCTGGTCTCAGGCTGATGTAGTCTCTGATTTATGTGTCCCTTTCTGTCTCTTGGGCTCATAATCGCCTTGTGTCCTTGGTGTTCTTCATTCTCCTTTGGTCCGGGTGGGTTGAGACCAATTGATGCATCTTAGGTGGCCACTTACTAGCGTTTAAGACCCCAGACACCAGTCTCCAAGGTGGGATGCAGAATGTTTTCTTAATAGGTTTTATTATGCCAGTTGACTTTGATGTCCCCTGAAACCATGGTCCTGAAACCCCTGCCCCTGCCACACTGGCCTTCGAAGCATTCAGTTTATTTAGGGAACTTCTTTGCTTTTGGTTTAGTCCGGTTGTGCTGAACTCGCCTGTATTATATTTTGGTTTTCCCTTCACCTAAAGTAATTCTTATATACTGTCTAATTAGTGAAAACCCCCACCCTGTCTTCCTCCCTCTCCCCTGTCGTAACCATCAGAGAATATTTTCTTTTCTGTTTAAACTGTTTCTGGAGTTCTTATAATAGTGGTCTTATACAATATTTGTCCTTTTTCACTCAGCATAATGCCTTCCAGATTCTTCCATGTTATGAAATGTTTCACAGATTCATCTTTATTGATGCCTACTCTTCTGTTGTGTGAATATACCATAATTTATTTATCCATTCATCCATCGATGGGCACCTTGGTTGTTTCCATCTTTTTGCTGTTGTAAACAGTGCTGCAGTGAGCATGGGTGTGCATATATTTGTTCGTGTAAAGGCTCTTAAATCTCTGGGATGTATTCCAAGGAGTGGGATTCCTGGATCGTACAGTAGTTCTATATCTAGCTTTTTAAGGAAGTGCCAAATTGATTTCCAAAGTGGTTGTACCATTTTACATCCCCAGCAGCAGTGTAGAATTGTTCCAGTCTTTCTACAACCTCTCCAACAGTTGTTACGTTGTGCTTTTGGATTAATGCCAGCCCTGTTGGAGTGAGATGGAATCTCTTTGTAGTTTTGATTTGCATTTCTCTAATGGCTAATGATTGTGAGCATTTCCTCATGTATCTGTTAGCTACCTGAATGACTTCTTTAGTGAAGTGTCTGTATGTTTTGCCTATTTTTTAATTGGGTTATTTTCTTTTTGCAGTTGAGTTTCTACAGTATCATGAAGATTTCAAGATCAGGCACTGATCGGAAATGTCAAAGCTAAAAGCGTTTTCCCAGCCTGTAGGTAATATTTTGACTCTTTTGGTGATGTATTTGGATGAGCATAGGTGTTTGATTTTTAGCAGCTCCCAGTTTTCTAGTTTTGCTTCTGCATTGTTAATAATGTTTTGTATTTTTTTATACTGTTTATGCCATGAATTAGGGCTCCTAACGTTGTCCCTATTTTTTCTCCCATGATCTTTATCATTTTAGATTTTATATTTAGGTCTTTGATCCATTTTGAGTTAGTTTTTGTGCATGGAGTGAGGTATAGGTCTTGTTTCATTTTTTTGCAGATGGATATCCAGTTACGCCAGCACCATTTGTTAAAAAGACTGTCTTTTCCCCATTTAACTGTTTTGGGGCCTTTGTCAAATATCAGCTGGTCATATGTGGATGGATTTATGTCTGGATTCTCAATTCTGTACCATTGGTCTATGTATCTGTTGTTGTACCAGTACCAGGCTGTTTTGACTACTGTGGCGGTATAATAGGTACTGAAGTCAGGTAAAGTGAGGCCTCCCACTTTGTTCTTCTTTTTCAGTAATGCTTTACTTATCCGAGGTTCTTTCCCTTCCATATGAAGTTGGTGATTTGTTTCTCCATCTCCTTAAAGAATGTCGTTGGGATTTGGATCGGAATTGCATTAAATGTATAGATTGCTTTTGGTAGAATGTTGTTGTGTCTGTTGGCTTGTCGTACTGTGGGGGTTTGTGTGTTGCTGTGATGCTGGAAGCTATGCCACCGGTATTCAGATACCAGCAGGGTCACCCATGGAGGACAGGTTTCAGCTGAGCTTCCAGACTAAGACAGACTAGGAAGAAGGACCCAGCAGTCTACTTCTGAAAAGCATTAGCCAGTGAAAACCTTATGAATAGCAGTGGAACATTGTCTGATATAGTGCTGGAAGATGAGCCCCCCAGGTTGGAAGCACTTAAAAGACGACTGGGGAAGAGCTGCCTCCTCAAAGTAGAGTCGACCTTAATGACGTGGATGGAGTAAAGCTTTCGGGACCTTCATTTGCTGATGTGGCACGACTCAAAATGAGAAGAAACAGCTGCAAGCATCCATTAATAATCAGAACCTAGAATGTACGAAGTATCAATCTAGGAAAATTGGAAATCATCAAAAATTAAATGGAATGCATAAACATCGATATCAAACACCTACCTCTCCGCCACACAGCCAAAATGGCTGGAGTCTGCCAACAAGGGGCTTTTCTCCTGAAATAGGCCCACACAGGTCCATGCAGAGGGGAAAGGTACTGAAAGCCCACGGACTGTTTATGCCTGGAAAGGAGCTGCTTCTATCCTGAGCTTCACTGGTTGGTGGCTCTGGCAAATTATCTTTTCCCCCAACTGCAAATTGATTCATTCTCCAAGGCTGGGAAGATAGCTCTAGGCACTCAACAGGGCCTATCTCTGACCCAGTGAAATCAGCCACTGAAGGCAGCTTTGGAGTGGGGGTGGTGGGCGGGGGGTGGGGAGTGAGGGGGTGGGGCGCAGTAGAATGTACACACGTACTTAGCTTTTGGTGAGTGTGCCGTTCTTGTCTGGTTTCAGAGGTGTGAGTAGGCTGTGTGGCTGGCTGCTTCTCCCTGTGGAAACTGCAGCCAAATGGTAGTACCAGCCTTCTGCCGCCGCTTCCGGGAATGGTTCCTGAGGGCTCCCCACAATTCAGGTCCTGTAACTCCTCTCCGCTTGTAAACTGTCTCTTTCTCTCCCTGCTCCTCAGCTTATTTTCTAAGCTTGCCTTTGATGTTCAGGGCTCCTAGCTTATTATAAATATACTCGTTTCACTTGTTTTTTCGGGTCTTTGTTGTAAATGGGCTCGCCGAAAGTGTCTGTCTATTTCACCATCTTGGCTATGTCTCCCTGTACATTAAATTTTGAAAATCACTTCTCTGAAAGGCACAAATGAGAGTTGATGAGTCCAGTATCTGAATTATAAATCCAGGATGCTGCCAGATTAGATTAACTTGTGGAAAAAAAAAAAAAAACTTGGAGCCCTGCAACATCCCTTTCGTTGACTAAAGTAATCGTATTATTGCCCTGCCTCCATTTATTCACTGTTGCTCAGCACCTACTCTGTACTCAGCACTGTGATTGTTTCTAGGGACATGGCACCCAGAAGACAGAGCCTTTCCTTTAGAGAGTGGAATAAAAGAAAAGAGAAAAGGAACAGGAAATGACAATACACTGGGATAAGATTATGGTAGAGGAAATGGATGGTATTGTGGGATCACCAAATTAGGAGTGCCTATAAATTTTTTTTTTTTATTCTAGATTTAGGGAGCAGTGGTGGTGCAGTGGTAGAATTCTCACCTTCTATATGGGAGACCTGGGTTTGATTCCTGGCCAATGCACCTCATATACAGCCTCCACCTATCTGCCATAGGAGGCTTGGGTGTTGTTATGATGCTGAGCAGGTTTCAGTGGACCGTCCAGACTAAGACAGATTAGGAAGAAATGCCTGACAATCTACATCCCAAAAAATCATGTAATGAAAACTCTACAGCTCACAGTGGTCCAATCTCTTTGTGCATGACATTGCCATGAGTTGGGGGCCAACTGGATGGCAGCTAGCAAGAACTCAGTGGGGGGTAGGGGCATTTAGGAAAAATTTCAGAGAGGGGCAGTAGTTAGCCAAGGAAGAGTGGAGGTGATGTGGGCAACAGGGTGAGCAGGGAGCATATTCAAGGCAAAGTGAAATCCCCAGAGATAGATCACAAAATGTATCTTTGATAACTTCAAGTAGTTCCATAGGGGAGAAGCTTGGAGAGGAAGAAGTGGAGTGGAATTGCTAAGAGAAGAGCTTGGAGAGAAATAAGCAGGGACCAAGCAGAAGGCCTTGTGTCTTTTTCTTGGATTTTTTCTTTAAAGACAGGGGAAAACCAGAAACCTCTGGTGGGCAGTGATTATTGAATGTGTGTTACTACTAGACCTGGTGCTTGGGGTGTAGATGCTGGATCAGATTGCTGTTTCAGAAATATCACTCTGACTCTTTCTAATATGAAAATAACAACGATTGGGAGTCCCTGGGTGGTGCAAACAGCGAATGCCCTTGGCTGCTAACTGAAAGTTTGAGTCCACCTGGAGGAGCCTCGGAAGAAAGGCCTGGCAATCTACGTCCAAAAAATCAGCAACTGAAAACCTTATGGAGCACAGCTCTACTCTAGCACACATGGGGTCTCCATGAGTCAGAATTGACTCGACAGCACCGAATTAAATTACTGAAAAGTGCCTATGTGATGGGTGATAAGGGCTTTACATGTTGGAGCTCTTTTACAGTAACAATACTTCATGTTTATTAAGCACCTACCCTGGGCTAGATGGTGCCTTTACTTGCACCATCTCATTTAAATTCACCGTAACCCCATGAGGTAGGTACTAGCATTATTCCCACTTCATAGACTATGATGTTAGAGAGGGTAGGAACCTGCACATCCTTACACAGCTAAGATAAGAACCAAAAGAGACTCACACGAGGCCGAGGGCTTCTAACGTTGTAAGGCAATGGCTCTTTAATAAAGTACAGTTCCAAGCCAGCAGTGCCAGCATCACCTGGGAACTTACTAGAAAGGGAGCTTACTGGAAGTGCATATTCTCAGGCCCCATCCCAGATGTACTGATTCAGAAAGTCTGAGTGTGGGGCCAGCATTTGTATTTTAACAAGCCCTCCAGATGATTCTGATGCATGCTAAATTCGAGAACTGTTGTTACAAGATTGTATATTAAATTATGTTTCTCAATTTTCATCCAATAAACCTTTATTTGGAAACCCTGGTGGCGTGGTGGTTAAGTGCTACAGCCATTAACCAAGAGGTCAGCAGTTCGAATCTGCCAGGCACTCCTTGGAAACTCTACGGGGCAGTTCTACTCTGTCCTATAGGGTCGCTGAGTCGGAATCGACTCAACGACAGTGGGTTTTTTTTTTGGTTTAGTTAAGTGCTATGCACTGTTCCAGGCTTCGCTAACGATACTGGTGCATTACTTTTTTATTGTTCGGTGCTGTCCAGTTGGCTCCGACTCACAGTGAACCTGTGTACCACAGAATGAAACACTGCCTCGTTCTGCGCCATGCTCACAGTCCTTGTTACACTTGAGCACGTTGTTGGAGCTGCTGTGTCAGTCTGTCTCTTTGAGGGTTTTCCTCTGTCCGTTGACCGTGTACTTCACCGAGCACGATGTTCTTCTCCAGGGACTGATCCCTCCTGACAACATGTCCAAAGTATGTAAGGCTCAGTCTTGTCATCCTTACTTCTAAGGAGCATTCCGTTCTGGTTGTACTTCTTCCGAGACAGATTTCTTCATTCTTTTGACAGTCCATGGTATATTTGATATTCTTTGCCAACACCACAATTCAAAGGCGTCAATTCTTCCATCTCCCTTCTTCATATTCCAGCTTTCTAACGCTTCTGATATGATTGAAAATCCCATGGCTTGGGTAAAGCACACCTTAGTCGTCAATGTGACATCTTTGCTTTCCAACACTTTAAAGTGGTCTTTTGCAGCCGATTTGCCCAATGCAACGCATCTTTTGATTTCTTGACTTCTGCTTCCAGGGGTGTTGATTGTGTGTCCAAGTAATATGAAATCCTTGACAACTTCGGTCTTTTTTTCATTTATCATGATGTTGTTTACTGGTCCAGTTGTGAGGATTTTTGTTTTCCTTATATTAAGGTGTAATCCATACTGAAGGCTGTGGTCTTTGATGTTCATCATTAAATGCCTCAAGTCCTCTTCACTTTGGGCAAGCAAGGTTGTGTCGTCTGCATATTGCAGGTTGTCATGAGTCTTCTTCCAATCCTGATGCCCCATTCTTCTTCATATAGTCCAGCTTCTTGGATTATTTGCTAAGCATATGAATTGAATAAGTATGGTGCATGGATACAACCTTAACGCGCAACTTTCCTGACTTTAAACCACACGGTATTCCCTTGTTCTCTCCGAACAACTGCCTCTTGATCTATGTACAGTTTCCTCATGAGCACAATTAATTGTTTTGGAATTCCCATGCTTCACAATTTTATCCATAATTTGTTATGATCCACAGAGTCGAATGAATGTCTTTGCATAGTCAACAAAACACAGGTAAACATCCTTCTGGTACTCTCTGCTTTCAGCCAGGGTCCATCTGACATCAGCAATGATATCCCTGGTTCCACATCCCCTTCTGAATCTGGCTTGAGTTTCTAGCAGTTCCCTGTCGATATACTACTACAGCTACTTTTGAATGCTCTTCAGCGAAACTTTGCTTGAGTGTGATGTTAATGATATCGTTCGATAATTTCTGCGTTCGGTTGGGTCACCTTTCTTGGGAATAGGCATAAATATGCCTCTCTTCCAGCCGGTTGGCCAGGTAGCTGTCATCCAGTGCTGCCTCCGTTTGTTGAAACATCTCAGTTGGTATTCCGTCAATTCTTGGAGTCTTGTTTTTCGCAAATACCTTCAGTGCAGCTTGAACTTATTCCTTCAGTGCTGTCGGTTTCTGATCATATGTTCCCTCTTGAAATGGTTGAAAGTTGATCCATTCTTTTCGGTATAATGATTCTGTGTATTCCTTCCATCTTCTTCTGATGCTTTTTGCGTCGTTTAATATTTTCCCCATAGAATCCTTCACTGTTGCAACTTGGGGCTTGAATTTTTCTTCAGTTCTTTCAGCTTGAGAAATGCCGAGAATATGCTTCCCTTTTGGTTTTCTATCTCCAGCTCTTTACACATGTCATTCAAATACTTAGTCTTCTCGAGCCATCCTTTGAAATCTTCTGTTCAGTTCTTTTACTTCATTGATTCTTCCTTTTGCTTTAGCTGCTCAATGTTCAAGAGCAAGATTCAGAGCCTCTTCTGACATCCCTTTTGGTCTTTTCTTCCCTGTCTTCTTAATGCCTCTTGCTTTTAAAAAAAAATTTATGGTGCTTTAAGTGAAAGTTTATAAATCATACCAAAACTTACAAACACCTTGCTATATACTCCTAATTGCTCTCCCCCTAATGAGACAGCACACTTCTTCCCTTCACTATGTCTTATGTCCATTCAGCCATCTTCTGACCCACTCTGCCCTCTCCTCTCCCCTCCAGACAGGAGATGCCAAGATAGTCTCATGTGTCTACTTGAGCCAATAAGCTCATTGTTCCCCAGTATCAGTTTCTATCCCATAGTCCAGTCCCTGTCTGAAGAGTTGGCTTTGGGAATGGTTCCTGTCTTGGGCTAACAGAAGGTCTAGGGACCATGACCTCCAGGGTCCCTCCAGTGTCCGTCAGACCATTAATTCTGGTCCTTTTACGTGAATTTGGGGTCTGCATCCTACTGCTCTCCTGCTCACTCAGGGGTTCTCTGTTGTGTTCCCTGTCAGGGCAGTCATCGGTTGTAGCGGGGCACCATCTAGTTCTACTGGTCTCAGGCTAATGTAGTCTCTGCGTTATGTGGCCCTTTCTGCTTCTTGGGCTCATAATTACCTTGTGTCTTTGGTGTTCTTCATTGTCACTTGCTCCAGGTGGGTTGAGACCAATTGATGCATCTTAGATGGCCACTTGCTGGCATTTAAGACCCCAGATGCCACTCTCCAGAGTGGGATGCAGAATGTTTTCTTAATAGATTTTATTATGGCAAATGACTTAGATGTCCCCTGGACCCATGGCCCCCAAACTCCTGCCCCTGCTATGCTTTCTTCTTCTGTCATGTCTTCGATGTCATTCCACAACTCATCTGGTCTTCAGTCATTAGTGTTCAACGCTTTAAATCTAATCTTTTTTTTTTTTTATTAACTTTTATTAAGCTTCAAGTGAACGTTTACAAATCCAATCAGTCTGTCACATATAAGTTTACATACATCTTACTCCGTACTCCCACTTGCTCTCCCCCTATTGAGTCAGCCCTTTCAGTCTCTCCTTTTGTGACAATTTTGTCAGCTTCCCTCTCTCTCTATCCTCCCATCCCCCCTCCAGACAAGAGATGCCAACACAATCTCAAGTGTCCACCTGATATAATTAGCTCACTCTTCATCAGCATCTCTCTCCCACCCACTGACCAGTCCCTTTCATGTCTGATGAGTTGTCTTTGGGGATGGTTCCTGTCCTGTGCCAACAGAAGGTCTGGGGACCATGACCGCCGGGATTCCTCTAGTCTCAGTCAGACCATTAAGTCTGGTCTTTTTATGAGAATTTGGGGTCTGCATCCCACTGATCTCCTGCTTCCTCTGGAGTTCTCTGTTGTGCGCCCTGTCAGGGTAGTCATTGATCGTGGCCTGGCACCAACTAGTTCTTCTGGTCTCAGGCTGATGTAGGTCTCTGGTTCATGTGGCCCTTTCTGTCTCTTGGGCTCATAGTTGTCGTGTGACCTTGGTGTTCTTCATTTTCCTTTGCTCCAGGTGGGTTGAGACCAATTGATGCATATTAGATGGCCGCTTGTTAGCATTTAAGACCCCAGACGCCACATTTCAAAGTGGGATGCAGAATGTTTCCATAATAGAATTATTTTGCCAGTGGACTTAGAAGTCCCCTCAAACCATGGTCCCCAAACCCCCGCCCTTGCTCCGCTGACCTTTGAAGCATTCATTTTATCCCGGAAACTTCTTTGCTTTTGGTCCAGTCCAATTGAGCTGACCTTCCATGTATTGAGTGTTGTCCTTCCCTTCACCTAAAGCAGTTCTTATCTACTGATTAATCAATAAAAAACCCTCTCCCTCCCTCCCTCCCTCCCCTCCTCGTAACCACAAAAGTATGTGTTCTTCTCAGTTTATACTATTTCTCAAGATCTTATAATAGTGGTCTTATACAATATTTGTCCTTTTGCTTCTGACTAATTTCACTCAGCATAATGCCTTCCAGGTTCCTCCATGTTATGAAATCTTTCAGAGATTTGTCACTGTTCTTTATCGATGCGTAGTATTCCATTGTGTGAATATACCACGATTTATTTACCCATTCATCCGTTGATGGACACCTTGGTTGCTTCCAGCTTTTTGCTATTGTAAACAGAGCTGCAATAAACATGGGTGTGCATATATCTGTTTGTATGAAGGCTCTTGTATCTCTAGGGTATATTCCTAGGAGTGGGATTTCTGGGTTGTATGGTAGTTCTATTTCTAACTGTTTAAGATAACGCCAGATATATGTCCAAAGTGGTTGTAACATTTTACATTCCCACCAGCAGTGTATGAGAGTTCCAATCTCTCCACAGCCTCTCCAACATTTATTATTTTGTGTTTTTTGGATTCATGCCAGCCTTGCTGGTGTGAGATGGAATCTCATCGTAGTTTTAATCTGCATTTCTCTAATGGCTAATGATCGAGAGCATTTTCTCATGTATCTGTTGGCTGCCTGAATATCTTCTTTAGTGAAATGTGTGTTCATATCCTTTGCCCACTTCTTGATTGGGTTGTTTGTCTTTTTGTGGTTGAGTTTTGACAGAATCATGTAGATTTTAGAGATCAGGCGCTGGTCGGAGATGTCATAGCTGAAAATTCTTTCCCAGTCTGTAGGTGGTCTTTTTACTCTTTTGGTGAAGTCTCTAGATGAGCATAGGTGTTTGATTTTTAGGAGCTCCCAGTTATCAGGTTTCTCTTCATTATTTTTGGTAATGTTTTGTATTCTGTTTATACCTTGTATTAGGGCTCCTAGGGTTGTCCCTATTTTTTCTTCCATGATCTTTATCGTTTTAGTCTTTATGTTTAGGTCTTTGATCCACTTGGGGTTATTTTTTGTGCATGGTGTGAGGTATGGGTCCTGTTTCATTTTTTTGCAAAGGGATATCCAGTTATGCCAGCACCATTTGTTAAAAAGGCTATCTTTTCCCCAGTTAATTGACACTGGTCCTTTGTCAAATATCAGCTGCTCATACGTGGATGGATCTATGTCTGGGTTCTCAATTCTGTTCCATTGGTCTATGTGTCTGTTGTTGTACCAATACCAGGCTGTTTTGACTACTGTGGCTGTATAATAGGTTCTGAAGTCAGGTAAGGTGAGGCCTCCCACTTTCTTCTTCTTTTTCAGTAATGCTTTGCTTATCCGGGGCTTCTTTCCCTTCCATATGAAATTGGTGATTTGTTTCTCTATCCCCTTAAAATATGACATTGGAATTTGGATCAGAAGTGCGTTAAATGTATAGATGGCTTTTGGTAGAATAGACATTTTTACTATGTTAAGTCTTCCTGTCCATGAGCAGGGTATGTTTTTCCACTTAAGTATGTCCTTTTTAATTTCTTGTAGTAGAGCTTTGTAGTTTTCTTTGTATAGGTCTTTTACATCCTTGGTAAGATTTATTCCTAAGTATCTTATCTTCTTGGGGGCTACTGTGAATGGTATTGATTTGGTTATTTCCTCTTTGGTGTTCTTTTTGTTGATGTAGAGGAATCCAAGTGATTTTTGTATGTTTATTTTATAACCTGAGACTCTGCCAAACTCTTCTATTAGTTTCAGTAGTTTTCTGGAGGATTCCTTAGGGTTTTCTGTGTATATAATCATGTCATCTGCAAATAGTGAGAGCTTTACTTCTTCCTTGCCAATCTGGATAGCTTTTATTTCTTTGTCTAGCCTAAATGCCCTGGCTAAGACTTCCAGCATGATGTTGAATAAGAGCGGTGATAAAGGGCATCCTTGTCTGGTTCCCGTTCTCAAGGGAAATGCTTTCAGGTTCTCTCCATTTAGAGTGATATTGGCTGTTGGCTTTGCATAGATGCCCTTTATTATGTTGAGGAATTTTCCTTCAATTCCTATTTTGGTAAGAGTTTTTATCATAAATGGGTGTTGGACTTTGTCAAATGCCTTTTCTGCATCAATTGATAAGATCATGTGGTTTTTGTCTTTTGTTTTATTTATGTGGTGGATTACATTAATGGTTTTTCTGATATTAAACCAGCCTTGCATACCTGGTATAAATCCCACTTGATCAGGGTGAATTATTTTTTTGATGTGTTGTTGGATTCTGTTGGCTAGAATTTTGTTGAGGATTTTTGCATCAATGTTCATGAGGGATATAGGTCTATAATTTTCTTTTTTTGTAATGTCTTTACCTGGTTTTGGTATCAGGGAGATAGTGGCTTCATAGAATGAGTTGGGTAGTATTCCATCATTTTCTATGCTTTGGAATACCTTTAGTAGTAGTGGTGTTAACTCTTCTCTGAAAGTTTGGTAGAACTCTGCAGTGAAGCCGTCCGGGCCAGGGCTCTTTTTTTTGGGAGTTTTTTGATTACCGTTTCAATCTCTTTTTTTGTTATGGGTCTATTTAGTTGTTCTACTTCTGAATGTGTTAGTTTAGGTAGGTAGTGTTTTTCCAGGAATTCATCCATTTCTTCTAGGTTTTCAAATTTGTTAGAGTACAATTTTTCATCATAATCTGAAATGATTCTTTTAATTTCATTTGGTTCTATTGTGATGTGGTCCTTCTCCTTTCTTATTCAGGTTATTTGTTTCCTTTCCTGTATTTCTTTAGTCAGTCTAGCCAATGGTTTATCAATTTGGTTAATTTTTTCAAAGAACCAGCTTTTGGCTTTGTTAATTCTTTCAATTGTTTTTCTGTTCTCTAATTCATTTAGTTCAGCTCTAATTTTTATTATTTGTTTTCTTCTGGTGCCTGATGGATTCTTTTGTTGCTCACTTTCTATTTGTTCAAGTTGTAGGGACAGTTCTCTGATTTTGGCTCTTTCTTCTTTTTGTATGTGTGCATTTATTGATATAAATTGGCCTCTGAGCACTGCTTTTGCTGTGTCCCAGAGGTTTTGATAGGAAGTATTTTCATTCTCGTTGCTTTCTATGAATTTCCTTATTCCCTCCTTAATGTCTTCTATAACCCAGTCTTTTTTCAGGAGGGTATTGTTCATTTTCCAAGTATTTGATTTCTTTTCCCTAGTTTTTCTGTTATTGATCTCTAGTTTTATTGCCTTGTGGTCTGAGAAGATGCTTTGTAATATTTCGATGTTTTGGACTCTGCAAAGGTTTGTTTTATGACCTAGTGTGTGGTCTATTCTAGAGAATGTTCCATGTGCGCTAGAAAAAAAAGTATATTTTGCAGCAGTTGGGTGGAGAGTTCTGTATAAGTCAATGAGGTCAAGTTGGGTGATTGTTGTAATTAGATCTTCCGTGTCTGTGTTGAGCTTCTTACTGGATGTCCTGTCCTTCTCCGAAAGTGGTGTGTTGAAGTCTCCTACTATAATTGTGGAGGTATCTATCTCGCTTTTCAATTCTGTTAAAATTTGATTTATGTATCTTGCAGCCCTGTCATTGGGTGCATAAATATTTAATATGGTTATATCTTCCTGGTCAATTGTCCCTTTTATCGTTATATAGTGTCCTTCTTTATCCTTTGTGGTGGATTTAAGTCTAAAGTCTATTTTGTCAGAAATTAATATTGCTACTCCTTTTTTGCTTATTGTTTGCTTGATATACTTTTTTCCATCCTTTGAGTTTTAGTTTGTTTGTGTCTCTAAGTCTAAGGTGTGTCTCTTGTAGGCAGCATATAGATGGATCGTGTTTCTTTATCCAGTCTGTGACTTTCTGTCTCTTTATTGGTGCATTTAGTCCATTTACATTCAGGTAATTATAGATAAATAAGTTTTTAGTGCTGTCATTTTGATGCCTTTTTATGTGTGTTGAATACTATCTCTCTAT
>NW_026975355.1:0-75847 GCF_030014295.1 Loxodonta africana | reverse complement strand
AGACTAGAGTCAAATAGAGTCGAATACTGCCAAAAAGAGCCGAATAGAGTAGAAAAGAGCCGAATAGAACCGAATCGAGTTTAATGGAGCAGAAAGGAGATGAATCGAGCCGATATGACCCGAATCACGTCGAATCCCATTCAAGTGTGTCGAATAGCATAGAACAGATTACAGTAGGCTAAGTTAGGGTAGGGTAGGGTAGAATAGAGTGCAGTAGAACAGAACAGAAGAGAAGAGATCAGAACTGAAAGAATAGGGTCGAGAAGAGCAGAGTATAGAAGAGTAGAGTAGAGCAGAGTCGAACATTGCCGAATAGAGCCAAATAGAGCCCAAAAGAGCTAAATGGATAGAAACCAAGACGAATCACGCCGAATCCCGTGGAATCGTGCCGTATCGCGTCGAATCCCGTCGAATTGCATTGAATCTGATCAATTCCAATCCAATCCAATCCAATCAATTAGAATAGACTACAGTAGGGTAGAGTACAATACAATACAGTAGAGAATAGTTTAGGATGGAGTAGAATGGTGTAGCATGGAGTCGAGTGGAGTCGAAAAGAGATAATAGAGTTGAGTAGAGTCTAATAGAGCCGAATAGAGCTGCATAGAGCCTATTCGAGCTGACTAGAGCCGAATGGAGCCGATTAGAGCTGAATCGAACCGATTTGAGCCGATTGGGGATGAATGGAGTGGAAAGGAGCTGATTTGAGCCGAATCGCATCGAGATGCGTGGAATCGAATCCAGTAGAATAGATTAGATTAGGGTAGGATGGAATAGAGTAGACTTGAACACAGTAGAAGAGAATGGAAAGGATACAATAGAATAGATTAGAAAAGGGTAGAGCAGAGCAGAATAGTGTAGAGTAGAATAGAGTAGAGTAGAACAGAGTCGAATCAAGCTGAATGGAGACGAAACGAGACAAATCGCATCGAATGGCGTCGAATCCCATTGAATCAATTACAGTAAGGTATAGTAGAAGAGCGTAGAATGGAGTAGAATGGTGTGCAATGGAATCGAGTAGAGTAGAAAAGAGCTGAATAGAGCCGAATAGGGCCAAAGAGGGCCAAATCGAGCTGAATTGAGTGAAATCGAGCCGAATCCAGTGAATCGAGCCTAATGGAGCCAAATCGAGCCTAATCGAGCTGAATCGACACTATTCGAGACAAATGGAGCCGAATGGACATGAATCACACCGATTCGGCCCCTAGTCGCGTCAAAATATCTTGAATTCAATTGAATAGACTAGAGTAGGGGAGGTTCGGGTAGGCTAGAGTAGGGTAGAATAGAGTAGAATAGAATAAAACAGAAGAGAACACAACAAAATAGAACAGAACAACACAGAACGAATACAGAAAAGAGTAGGCTGGAGTAGAGTAGAGGGGAATAGAGTAGAATAGATTTGAACAGAGCCAAATCGAGCCGAATTGCGTCGAAATGGGTTGAATCAAATCCAATCAAGTGGATTACAATACCTTAGAGTTGGGTAGCATAGGGTAGGGTAGAATAGAGTAGAATAGTACAGAACAGAGTAGAAACAATACAATAGAGTAGAGAAGAGTAGAATAGAGCTGAATAGAGCCAAATGCAGACAAAATGAGAGGAATCGTGTAGAAGCAAGTAGAGTAAATTAGAGTGGTGTTGGGTAGGGTAGAGCAGAATAGAGTAGAATAGTGTGGAATGAATAGAATGGAGTAGAATGGAGTCAAGTAGAAACGAATAGAGTAGAAAAGAGTCGAATAGAGCAGAATAGGGCCGAAGAAGGCCAAATCGAGCAGATTCGAAGCGATTCAAGCCAAAACAAGCTGAATGGAGCCTAACTGAGCCGAATAGAGCCAAATCGAGCCGAATCGAGCCGATTCAAGCTTCATCGCCTCCAATCGCGTTCAACGCGTCAAATCCAATCGAGACGTATAGATTAGAGAAGGGGAGGGGAGGGGAGAATAGAACAGAGTAGAGTGGAATAGAAGAGATTAGAACAGAATAGAAGGAATAGAATCGAGTAGAATAGAGTGGAAAAGAGTAGAGTCGAATACAGTCGAATAGAGCCGAATAAGCTGAATAGAGACGAATGGAGCTGAATACAGCCGAAAAGAGCTGTATACTGCCGAATCACACCTAATCGAGCGGAATCAAGCAGAATCGCACTGACTGTCACCGAACAGCGTCGAATCGAATCAGGTCGAATCGAGTCGAGTCACATCGTTTTGAATCAAACAAGGTCGAATCGCTTCATATCGTGTCGAATCCCATCGAATCACGTCGAATAACTTCGAATTGCGTCAAACCTCAGAGAATCCTACTGAATCACGTCGAGTCGCATGGAATCTCATCAAATCCCTTCAGATCTTGCCGAATCCAGTCAAGTCCTATCAAATCGCTTTGCACGGAATCGAATTGAATCCAATAGATTAAAGTAGGGTAGGTTCGGGTGGGGTGCCGTTGGGTTGGGTAGGGTAGAATAGAATAGAGTACAACAGAATAGGAGAGAATAGAACAGAACAGAAAGAATACAACAGAATAGAATAGAGTCAAAGAGAGAGAACATAGCCGAATTGAGCCGAGTGGAGACAAAACGAGACGAATCACGTCCGGTTGCTTCGAATCGCGTCAAATCAAATCGAATCGATTAGAAGAGATTAGGGTAGGGAAGGGTAGAATAGAATAGAGGAAAACAGTGAGGAATGGAGTTGAACGGAGTCCAATAGAGACGGATAGATATGAATAGAGTACAAAAGAGTCTAATAGAGCAGAATAGGGCCGAATAGGCCCAAATAAGGCCTAATTGAGCAGAATCCAGCAGAATCGATGGAATTCGAGCCTAATCGAGCCGAATGGAGTGAAATGGAGCCAAGTCGAGCCGAATAGAGCCGATTCGAACTGAATCGAGCTGATTCAAGCCTAATCGCGTCAAATCGCGTGGAAATACGTCACATCGAATCTAATCAAATAGATCAGGGAAGGGGAGGGGAGGGGCGGGTGGGTAGAATAGAACAGATTAGTACAGAATAGAATATAGTACAGTAGGGTAGAGTAGAGAGAGTAAAGCAGACAAGAGTACAGCAGAGTAGAATTGAGTCAAATAGAGTCAAAGAGTGCAGGATATAGCTGAATAGAGCCAATTCTGGCCGAATCGAGTCAAATGGAAACAAAACGAGATGAATCACACCGAATTGCTTCGAATCGCATCCAATCGAATAGATTAGAGTATCGTAGGGTAGAGTAGAACAGAATAGAGTAGAATAGCGTAGAATGGAGAAGAGTGGAGTCAAATGGAGTCGAACAGAGACAAATAGAGTAGAAAAGAGTCGAATCGAGCCAAATAGGGCCGAATAAGGCTGAACCGAGTGGAAACGAGCTGAATTGAAGCGATTCGAGCCAAATCGAGCTGAATCGAGCTGATGTTGCGGAATCGAGCCGACTCAAGCGTGATGGTGTCCGGTCGCATCGAAATGCTTTGAATCGAATCAAATGGAATCGATTAGAATAGGTTAGGGTAGGGTAGTTTATGATAGGAAGACTAGGGTAGATGCAAGTAGACTACATTAGAGTAGACAAGAGAAGGCTAGAGTAGAAGCCTAGACTAGTAAGCTGGACTAGTCAGCTAGACTAGTGGCATAGAGCAGTAGCCTAGACAACTAGTCTTGAAGAGTACCCTAAGTCAGTAATCTGAACGAGTACCCTTGCCTGAACTCTTAGCCTAATCTAGTACCCTTGCCTTAACTAGTAGTCCTAACAAGTACCCTTGCCTTAACCAGTAGTCTTCACTAGTACCCTTGCCTTCACTAGTAGTATGTCCTTAACAAGTAGCCTGAACGGGTAGCCTTGCCTTAACCAGTACCCTCAACAAGTACCCATGCCTTAACTAGTAGCCTGGCCTTAACTAGTAGCCTGGCCTTAACTAGTAGCCTGAACTAGTACCCTTGCCTTAAGGAGTACCCTTGCCCGAACTACTCCCCTTAATTAGGACCCTTATTGAGTAACCCTAAGTAGTAGAGTATGGTACGGTGGGGTAGCATAGGGTAGGGAAGCATACGGTGGAACAGAGAAAATAGAAGGAAATAGAATAGGTCAGGGTAGGTTAGCTTAGTGTAGGGTATGGTAGAGTAGCATAGGATGGACTAGAGAAAATAGAAAAGGAGACTAGAAAAGAGCAGACTAGATTAGGATAGGCTAGGGTGGGGGAGGGTTTTGTAGAATACAGTAGTGTAGAATGGAATAGAATGGTGTGGAATGGAGTCAAATGGATTCGAACACAGATGAAGAGAGTAGAAAAGAGTTGAATAGAGCCGAATAACGCTGAATAGGACCAAATATGGCCAAAATGAGCCGAATCGAGTCGAGTCGACCAGATTCGGGATGAATGGAGCCTAGTGGAGCTGAAATGAGCCAAATAGAGACAAACTGAACCCAGCAAAATCGAGCCAAAACACACTTAATTGCATCCTATTGCATCGGATCTCATCGAATTCCATCAAATCCCACCAAAACGCATCAAATCTCGCGGAATCTCACCGAATCCCGTCGAATTGTCTCAAATCGGGTCGAATGGTGTCAAACTGAATGGAATCGAATTAAATTGAATAGATTAGAGTAGTGTAGGTTAGACTGGGATTCAGTAGGGAAGGGCACAGAAGAATAGAATAGAGTAGAACAGAAGAGAATACCAAGAGTAGAACGGAGTAGAGTTGAGTAGAGTGGAATAGTCAGAGACGGGTAGTGCAGAGTATAGATGAATAGATCCAATTCAAGCCGAATCGATTCGAATGGAGAGGAAAGGAGACAAATCGTGATGAATCGAATCGATTAGAATAGATTAGAGTAGGGTAGGGTAGAACAGAATAGAATAGAGTAGAAAAGAGTAGAATGGTGTGGAAGGGAGTTGAATGGAGCCAAATAGAGACAAAGAAAGTAGAAAGGGTTGAGTAGAGCTGAGCAGGGCTGAGTAAGGTTCACTCGAGCCTAATTATGCTGAATTGAGCAGAATCGAGACGAATTGACCCAATTCAAGCCAAATAGAGCTAAATCGAGCCGATTCAAGCCTAATCACATGGAATCGCGTCGAAATGCGTTGAATCGAATAGATTAGAGTAGAGGAGGGTACGGCAGGAGAGGCTAGACTACAACACAACAGAACACAATAGAAAGAAGAGAATAGAATTAAGTAGAGTCGGGTCCAGTAGAATAGAGTCAAATTGAGTTGAAGAGAGCCGAAAAGAGCCAAACAGAGCTGAATACAGCCGAATTGACCAAATTCAAGGTGAATGGAGATGAATCATGTCGAGTCGTTTGAAATGTGTCGAATCGAATCAAATAGATTAGTGTGGGGAAGGTAAGGTTAGGGTAGGGTAGAGAAGAATAGAATAGAGTAGAATAGAAGAGAACAGAAAGAATCGAGTAGACTAGAGTCAAATAGAGTCGAATACTGCCAAAAAGAGCCGAATAGAGTGGAAAAGAGCCGAATAGAACCGAATCGAGTTTAATGGAGCAGAAAGGAGATGAATCGAGCCGATATGACCCGAATCACGTCGAATCCCATTCAAGTGTGTCGAATAGCATAGAACAGATTACAGTAGGCTAAGTTAGGGTAGGGTAGGGTAGAATAGAGTGCAGTAGAACAGAACAGAAGAGAAGAGATCAGAACTGAAAGAATAGGGTCGAGAAGAGCAGAGTATAGAAGAGTAGAGTAGAGCAGAGTCGAACATTGCCGAATAGAGCCAAATAGAGCCCAAAAGAGCTAAATGGATAGAAACCAAGACGAATCACGCCGAATCCCGTGGAATCGTGCCGTATCGCGTCGAATCCCGTCGAATTGCATTGAATCTGATCAATTCCAATCCAATCCAATCCAATCAATTAGAATAGACTACAGTAGGGTAGAGTACAATACAATACAGTAGAGAATAGTTTAGGATGGAGTAGAATGGTGTAGCATGGAGTCGAGTGGAGTCGAAAAGAGATAATAGAGTTGAGTAGAGTCTAATAGAGCCGAATAGAGCTGCATAGAGCCTATTCGAGCTGACTAGAGCCGAATGGAGCCGATTAGAGCTGAATCGAACCGATTTGAGCCGATTGGGGATGAATGGAGTGGAAAGGAGCTGATTTGAGCCGAATCGCATCGAGATGCGTGGAATCGAATCCAGTAGAATAGATTAGATTAGGGTAGGATGGAATAGAGTAGACTTGAACACAGTAGAAGAGAATGGAAAGGATACAATAGAATAGATTAGAAAAGGGTAGAGCAGAGCAGAATAGTGTAGAGTAGAATAGAGTAGAGTAGAACAGAGTCGAATCAAGCTGAATGGAGACGAAACGAGACAAATCGCATCGAATGGCGTCGAATCCCATCGAATCAATTACAGTAAGGTATAGTAGAAGAGCGTAGAATGGAGTAGAATGGTGTGCAATGGAATCGAGTAGAGTAGAAAAGAGCTGAATAGAGCCGAATAGGGCCAAAGAGGGCCAAATCGAGCTGAATTGAGCGAAATCGAGCCGAATCCAGTGAATCGAGCCTAATGGAGCCAAATCGAGCCTAATCGAGCTGAATCGACACTATTCGAGACAAATGGAGCCGAATGGACATGAATCACACCAATTCGGCCCCTAGTCGCGTCAAAATATCTTGAATTCAATTGAATAGACTAGAGTAGGGGAGGTTCGGGTAGGCTAGAGTAGGGTAGAATAGAGTAGAATAGAATAAAACAGAAGAGAACACAACAAAATAGAACAGAACAACACAGAACGAATACAGAAAAGAGTAGGCTGGAGTAGAGTAGAGGGGAATAGAGTAGAGTAGAATAGATTTGAACAGAGCCAAATCGAGCCGAATCGCGTCGAAATGGGTTGAATCAAATCCAATCAAGTGGATTACAATACCTTAGAGTTGGGTAGCACAGGGTAGGGTAGAATAGAGTAGAATAGTACAGAACAGAGTAGAAACAATACAATAGAGTAGAGAAGAGTAGAATAGAGCTGAATAGAGCCAAATGCAGACAAAATGAGAGGAATCGTGTAGAAGCAAGTAGAGTAAATTAGAGTGGTGTTGGGTAGGGTAGAGCAGAATAGAGTAGAATAGTGTGGAATGAATAGAATGGAGTAGAATGGAGTCAAGTAGAAACGAATAGAGTAGAAAAGAGTCGAATAGAGCAGAATAGGGCCGAAGAAGGCCAAATCGAGCAGATTCGAAGCGATTCAAGCCAAAACAAGCTGAATGGAGCCTAACTGAGCCGAATAGAGCCAAATCGAGCCGAATCGAGCCGATTCAAGCTTCATCGCCTCCAATCGCGTTCAACGCGTCAAATCCAATCGAGACGTATAGATTAGAGAAGGGGAGGGGAGGGGAGGGGAGAATAGAACAGAGTAGAGTGGAATAGAAGAGATTAGAACAGAATAGAAGGAATAGAATCGAGTAGAATAGAGTGGAAAAGAGTAGAGTCGAATACAGTCGAATAGAGCCGAATAAGCTGAATAGAGACGAATGGAGCTGAATACAGCCGAAAAGAGCTGTATACTGCCGAATCACACCTAATCGAGCGGAATCAAGCAGAATCGCACTGACTGTCACCGAACAGCGTCGAATCGAATCAGGTCGAATCGAGTCGAGTCACATCGTTTTGAATCAAACAAGGTCGAATCGCTTCATATCGTGTCGAATCCCATCGAATCACGTCGAATAACTTCGAATTGCGTCAAACCTCAGAGAATCCTACTGAATCACGTCGAGTCGCATGGAATCTCATCAAATCCCTTCAGATCTTGCCGAATCCAGTCAAGTCCTATCAAATCGCTTTGCACGGAATCGAATTGAATCCAATAGATTAAAGTAGGGTAGGTTCGGGTGGGGTGCCGTTGGGTCGGGTAGGGTAGAATAGAATAGAGTACAACAGAATAGGAGAGAATAGAACAGAACAGAAAGAATACAACAGAATAGAATAGAGTCAAAGAGAGAGAACATAGCCGAATTGAGCCGAGTGGAGACAAAACGAGACGAATCACGTCCGGTTGCTTCGAATCGCGTCAAATCAAATCGAATCGATTAGAAGAGATTAGGGTAGGGAAGGGTAGAATAGAATAGAGGAAAACAGTGAGGAATGGAGTTGAACGGAGTCCAATAGAGACGGATAGATATGAATAGAGTACAAAAGAGTCTAATAGAGCAGAATAGGGCCGAATAGGCCCAAATAAGGCCTAATTGAGCAGAATCCAGCAGAATCGATGGAATTCGAGCCTAATCGAGCCGAATGGAGTGAAATGGAGCCAAGTCGAGCCGAATAGAGCCGATTCGAACTGAATCGAGCTGATTCAAGCCTAATCGCGTCAAATCGCGTGGAAATACGTCACATCGAATCTAATCAAATAGATCAGGGAAGGGGAGGGGAGGGGCGGGTGGGTAGAATAGAACAGATTAGTACAGAATAGAATATAGTACAGTAGGGTAGAGTAGAGAGAGTAAAGCAGACAAGAGTACAGCAGAGTAGAATTGAGTCAAATAGAGTCAAAGAGTGCAGGATATAGCTGAATAGAGCCAATTCTGGCCGAATCGAGTCAAATGGAAACAAAACGAGATGAATCACACCGAATTGCTTCGAATCGCATCCAATCGAATAGATTAGAGTATCGTAGGGTAGAGTAGAACAGAATAGAGTAGAATAGCGTAGAATGGAGAAGAGTGGAGTCAAATGGAGTCGAACAGAGACAAATAGAGTAGAAAAGAGTCGAATCGAGCCAAATAGGGCCGAATAAGGCTGAACCGAGTGGAAACGAGCTGAATTGAAGCGATTCGAGCCAAATCGAGCTGAATCGAGCTGATGTTGCGGAATCGAGCCGACTCAAGCGTGATGGTGTCCGGTCGCATCGAAATGCTTTGAATCGAATCAAATGGAATCGATTAGAATAGGTTAGGGTAGGGTAGTTTATGATAGGAAGACTAGGGTAGATGCAAGTAGACTACATTAGAGTAGACAAGAGAAGGCTAGAGTAGAAGCCTAGACTAGTAAGCTGGACTAGTCAGCTAGACTAGTGGCATAGAGCAGTAGCCTAGACAACTAGTCTTGAATAGTACCCTAAGTCAGTAATCTGAACGAGTACCCTTGCCTGAACTCTTAGCCTAATCTAGTACCCTTGCCTTAACTAGTAGTCCTAACAAGTACCCTTGCCTTAACCAGTAGTCTTCACTAGTACCCTTGCCTTCACTAGTAGTATGTCCTTAACAAGTAGCCTGAACGGGTAGCCTTGCCTTAACCAGTACCCTCAACAAGTACCCATGCCTTAACTAGTAGCCTGGCCTTAACTAGTAGCCTGGCCTTAACTAGTAGCCTGAACTAGTACCCTTGCCTTAAGGAGTACCCTTGCCCGAACTACTCCCCTTAATTAGGACCCTTATTGAGTAACCCTAAGTAGTAGAGTATGGTACGGTGGGGTAGCATAGGGTAGGGAAGCATACGGTGGAACAGAGAAAATAGAAGGAAATAGAATAGGTCAGGGTAGGTTAGCTTAGTGTAGGGTATGGTAGAGTAGCATAGGATGGACTAGAGAAAATAGAAAAGGAGACTAGAAAAGAGCAGACTAGATTAGGATAGGCTAGGGTGGGGGAGGGTTTTGTAGAATACAGTAGTGTAGAATGGAATAGAATGGTGTGGAATGGAGTCAAATGGATTCGAACACAGATGAAGAGAGTAGAAAAGAGTTGAATAGAGCCGAATAACGCTGAATAGGACCAAATATGGCCAAAATGAGCCGAATCGAGTCGAGTCGACCAGATTCGGGATGAATGGAGCCTAGTGGAGCTGAAATGAGCCAAATAGAGACAAACTGAACCCAGCAAAATCGAGCCAAAACACACTTAATTGCATCCTATTGCATCGGATCTCATCGAATTCCATCAAATCCCACCAAAACGCATCAAATCTCGCGGAATCTCACCGAATCCCGTCGAATTGTCTCAAATCGGGTCGAATGGTGTCAAACTGAATGGAATCGAATTAAATTGAATAGATTAGAGTAGTGTAGGTTAGACTGGGATTCAGTAGGGAAGGGCACAGAAGAATAGAATAGAGTAGAACAGAAGAGAATACCAAGAGTAGAACGGAGTAGAGTTGAGTAGAGTGGAATAGTCAGAGTCGGGTAGTGCAGAGTATAGATGAATAGATCCAATTCAAGCCGAATCGATTCGAATGGAGAGGAAAGGAGACAAATCGTGATGAATCGAATCGATTAGAATAGATTAGAGTAGGGTAGGTAGAACAGAATAGAATAGAGTAGAAAAGAGTAGAATGGTGTGGAAGGGAGTTGAATGGAGCCAAATAGAGACAAAGAAAGTAGAAAGGGTTGAGTAGAGCTGAGCAGGGCTGAATAAGGTTCACTCGAGCCTAATTATGCTGAATTGAGCAGAATCGAGACGAATGGACCCAATTCAAGCCAAATAGAGCTAAATCGAGCCGATTCAAGCCTAATCACATGGAATCGCGTCGAAATGCGTTGAATCGAATAGATTAGAGTAGAGGAGGGTACGGCAGGAGAGGCTAGACTACAACACAACAGAACACAATAGAAAGAAGAGAATAGAATTAAGTAGAGTCGGGTCCAGTAGAATAGAGTCAAATTGAGTTGAAGAGAGCCGAAAAGAGCCAAACAGAGCTGAATACAGCCGAATTGACCAAATTCAAGGTGAATGGAGATGAATCATGTCGAGTCGTTTGAAATGTGTCGAATCGAATCAAATAGATTAGTGTGGGGAAGGTAAGGTTAGGGTAGGGTAGAGAAGAATAGAATAGAGTAGAATAGAAGAGAACAGAAAGAATCGAGTAGACTAGAGTCAAATAGAGTCGAATACTGCCAAAAAGAGCCGAATAGAGTGGAAAAGAGCCGAATAGAACCGAATCGAGTTTAATGGAGCAGAAAGGAGATGAATCGAGCCGATATGACCCGAATCACGTCGAATCCCATTCAAGTGTGTCGAATAGCATAGAACAGATTACAGTAGGCTAAGTTAGGGTAGGGTAGGGTAGAATAGAGTGCAGTAGAACAGAACAGAAGAGAAGAGATCAGAACTGAAAGAATAGGGTCGAGAAGAGCAGAGTATAGAAGAGTAGAGTAGAGCAGAGTCGAACATTGCCGAATAGAGCCAAATAGAGCCCAAAAGAGCTAAATGGATAGAAACCAAGACGAATCACGCCGAATCCCGTGGAATCGTGCCGTATCGCGTCGAATCCCGTCGAATTGCATTGAATCTGATCAATTCCAATCCAATCCAATCCAATCAATTAGAATAGACTACAGTAGGGTAGAGTACAATACAATACAGTAGAGAATAGTTTAGGATGGAGTAGAATGGTGTAGCATGGAGTCGAGTGGAGTCGAAAAGAGATAATAGAGTTGAGTAGAGTCTAATAGAGCCGAATAGAGCTGCATAGAGCCTATTCGAGCTGACTAGAGCCGAATGGAGCCGATTAGAGCTGAATCGAACCGATTTGAGCCGATTGGGGATGAATGGAGTGGAAAGGAGCTGATTTGAGCCGAATCGCATCGAGATGCGTGGAATCGAATCCAGTAGAATAGATTAGATTAGGGTAGGATGGAATAGAGTAGACTTGAACACAGTAGAAGAGAATGGAAAGGATACAATAGAATAGATTAGAAAAGGGTAGAGCAGAGCAGAATAGTGTAGAGTAGAATAGAGTAGAGTAGAACAGAGTCGAATCAAGCTGAATGGAGACGAAACGAGACAAATCGCATCGAATGGCGTCGAATCCCATCGAATCAATTACAGTAAGGTATAGTAGAAGAGCGTAGAATGGAGTAGAATGGTGTGCAATGGAATCGAGTAGAGTAGAAAAGAGCTGAATAGAGCCGAATAGGGCCAAAGAGGGCCAAATCGAGCTGAATTGAGCGAAATCGAGCCGAATCCAGTGAATCGAGCCTAATGGAGCCAAATCGAGCCTAATCGAGCTGAATCGACACTATTCGAGACAAATGGAGCCGAATGGACATGAATCACACCGATTCGGCCCCTAGTCGCGTCAAAATATCTTGAATTCAATTGAATAGACTAGAGTAGGGGAGGTTCGGGTAGGCTAGAGTAGGGTAGAATAGAGTAGAATAGAATAAAACAGAAGAGAACACAACAAAATAGAACAGAACAACACAGAACGAATACAGAAAAGAGTAGGCTGGAGTAGAGTAGAGGGGAATAGAGTAGAGTAGAATAGATTTGAACAGAGCCAAATCGAGCCGAATCGCGTCGAAATGGGTTGAATCAAATCCAATCAAGTGGATTACAATACCTTAGAGTTGGGTAGCACAGGGTAGGGTAGAATAGAGTAGAATAGTACAGAACAGAGTAGAAACAATACAATAGAGTAGAGAAGAGTAGAATAGAGCTGAATAGAGCCAAATGCAGACAAAATGAGAGGAATCGTGTAGAAGCAAGTAGAGTAAATTAGAGTGGTGTTGGGTAGGGTAGAGCAGAATAGAGTAGAATAGTGTGGAATGAATAGAATGGAGTAGAATGGAGTCAAGTAGAAACGAATAGAGTAGAAAAGAGTCGAATAGAGCAGAATAGGGCCGAAGAAGGCCAAATCGAGCAGATTCGAAGCGATTCAAGCCAAAACAAGCTGAATGGAGCCTAACTGAGCCGAATAGAGCCAAATCGAGCCGAATCGAGCCGATTCAAGCTTCATCGCCTCCAATCGCGTTCAACGCGTCAAATCCAATCGAGACGTATAGATTAGAGAAGGGGAGGGGAGGGGAGAATAGAACAGAGTAGAGTGGAATAGAAGAGATTAGAACAGAATAGAAGGAATAGAATCGAGTAGAATAGAGTGGAAAAGAGTAGAGTCGAATACAGTCGAATAGAGCCGAATAAGCTGAATAGAGACGAATGGAGCTGAATACAGCCGAAAAGAGCTGTATACTGCCGAATCACACCTAATCGAGCGGAATCAAGCAGAATCGCACTGACTGTCACCGAACAGCGTCGAATCGAATCAGGTCGAATCGAGTCGAGTCACATCGTTTTGAATCAAACAAGGTCGAATCGCTTCATATCGTGTCGAATCCCATCGAATCACGTCGAATAACTTCCAATTGCGTCAAACCTCAGAGAATCCTACTGAATCACGTCGAGTCGCATGGAATCTCATCAAATCCCTTCAGATCTTGCCGAATCCAGTCAAGTCCTATCAAATCGCTTTGCACGGAATCGAATTGAATCCAATAGATTAAAGTAGGGTAGGTTCGGGTGGGGTGCCGTTGGGTCGGGTAGGGTAGAATAGAATAGAGTACAACAGAATAGGAGAGAATAGAACAGAACAGAAAGAATACAACAGAATAGAATAGAGTCAAAGAGAGAGAACATAGCCGAATTGAGCCGAGTGGAGACAAAACGAGACGAATCACGTCCGGTTGCTTCGAATCGCGTCAAATCAAATCGAATCGATTAGAAGAGATTAGGGTAGGGAAGGGTAGAATAGAATAGAGGAAAACAGTGAGGAATGGAGTTGAACGGAGTCCAATAGAGACGGATAGATATGAATAGAGTACAAAAGAGTCTAATAGAGCAGAATAGGGCCGAATAGGCCCAAATAAGGCCTAATTGAGCAGAATCCAGCAGAATCGATGGAATTCGAGCCTAATCGAGCCGAATGGAGTGAAATGGAGCCAAGTCGAGCCGAATAGAGCCGATTCGAACTGAATCGAGCTGATTCAAGCCTAATCGCGTCAAATCGCGTGGAAATACGTCACATCGAATCTAATCAAATAGATCAGGGAAGGGGAGGGGAGGGGCGGATGGGTAGAATAGAACAGATTAGTACAGAATAGAATATAGTACAGTAGGGTAGAGTAGAGAGAGTAAAGCAGACAAGAGTACAGCAGAGTAGAATTGAGTCAAATAGAGTCAAAGAGTGCAGGATATAGCTGAATAGAGCCAATTCTGGCCGAATCGAGTCAAATGGAAACAAAACGAGATGAATCACACCGAATTGCTTCGAATCGCATCCAATCGAATAGATTAGAGTATCGTAGGGTAGAGTAGAACAGAATAGAGTAGAATAGCGTAGAATGGAGAAGAGTGGAGTCAAATGGAGTCGAACAGAGACAAATAGAGTAGAAAAGAGTCGAATCGAGCCAAATAGGGCCGAATAAGGCTGAACCGAGTGGAAACGAGCTGAATTGAAGCGATTCGAGCCAAATCGAGCTGAATCGAGCTGATGTTGCGGAATCGAGCCGACTCAAGCGTGATGGTGTCCGGTCGCATCGAAATGCTTTGAATCGAATCAAATGGAATCGATTAGAATAGGTTAGGGTAGGGTAGTTTATGATAGGAAGACTAGGGTAGATGCAAGTAGACTACATTAGAGTAGACAAGAGAAGGCTAGAGTAGAAGCCTAGACTAGTAAGCTGGACTAGTCAGCTAGACTAGTGGCATAGAGCAGTAGCCTAGACAACTAGTCTTGAAGAGTACCCTAAGTCAGTAATCTGAACGAGTACCCTTGCCTGAACTCTTAGCCTAATCTAGTACCCTTGCCTTAACTAGTAGTCCTAACAAGTACCCTTGCCTTAACCAGTAGTCTTCACTAGTACCCTTGCCTTCACTAGTAGTATGTCCTTAACAAGTAGCCTGAACGGGTAGCCTTGCCTTAACCAGTACCCTCAACAAGTACCCATGCCTTAACTAGTAGCCTGGCCTTAACTAGTAGCCTGGCCTTAACTAGTAGCCTGAACTAGTACCCTTGCCTTAAGGAGTACCCTTGCCCGAACTACTCCCCTTAATTAGGACCCTTATTGAGTAACCCTAAGTAGTAGAGTATGGTACGGTGGGGTAGCATAGGGTAGGGAAGCATACGGTGGAACAGAGAAAATAGAAGGAAATAGAATAGGTCAGGGTAGGTTAGCTTAGTGTAGGGTATGGTAGAGTAGCATAGGATGGACTAGAGAAAATAGAAAAGGAGACTAGAAAAGAGCAGACTAGATTAGGATAGGCTAGGGTGGGGGAGGGTTTTGTAGAATACAGTAGTGTAGAATGGAATAGAATGGTGTGGAATGGAGTCAAATGGATTCGAACACAGATGAAGAGAGTAGAAAAGAGTTGAATAGAGCCGAATAACGCTGAATAGGACCAAATATGGCCAAAATGAGCCGAATCGAGTCGAGTCGACCAGATTCGGGATGAATGGAGCCTAGTGGAGCTGAAATGAGCCAAATAGAGACAAACTGAACCCAGCAAAATCGAGCCAAAACACACTTAATTGCATCCTATTGCATCGGATCTCATCGAATTCCATCAAATCCCACCAAAACGCATCAAATCTCGCGGAATCTCACCGAATCCCGTCGAATTGTCTCAAATCGGGTCGAATGGTGTCAAACTGAATGGAATCGAATTAAATTGAATAGATTAGAGTAGTGTAGGTTAGACTGGGATTCAGTAGGGAAGGGCACAGAAGAATAGAATAGAGTAGAACAGAAGAGAATACCAAGAGTAGAACGGAGTAGAGTTGAGTAGAGTGGAATAGTCAGAGTCGGGTAGTGCAGAGTATAGATGAATAGATCCAATTCAAGCCGAATCGATTCGAATGGAGAGGAAAGGAGACAAATCGTGATGAATCGAATCGATTAGAATAGATTAGAGTAGGGTAGGTAGAACAGAATAGAATAGAGTAGAAAAGAGTAGAATGGTGTGGAAGGGAGTTGAATGGAGCCAAATAGAGACAAAGAAAGTAGAAAGGGTTGAGTAGAGCTGAGCAGGGCTGAATAAGGTTCACTCGAGCCTAATTATGCTGAATTGAGCAGAATCGAGACGAATTGACCCAATTCAAGCCAAATAGAGCTAAATCGAGCCGATTCAAGCCTAATCACATGGAATCGCGTCGAAATGCGTTGAATCGAATAGATTAGAGTAGAGGAGGGTACGGCAGGAGAGGCTAGACTACAACACAACAGAACACAATAGAAAGAAGAGAATAGAATTAAGTAGAGTCGGGTCCAGTAGAATAGAGTCAAATTGAGTTGAAGAGAGCCGAAAAGAGCCAAACAGAGCTGAATACAGCCGAATTGACCAAATTCAAGGTGAATGGAGATGAATCATGTCGAGTCGTTTGAAATGTGTCGAATCGAATCAAATAGATTAGTGTGGGGAAGGTAAGGTTAGGGTAGGGTAGAGAAGAATAGAATAGAGTAGAATAGAAGAGAACAGAAAGAATCGAGTAGACTAGAGTCAAATAGAGTCGAATACTGCCAAAAAGAGCCGAATAGAGTGGAAAAGAGCCGAATAGAACCGAATCGAGTTTAATGGAGCAGAAAGGAGATGAATCGAGCCGATATGACCCGAATCACGTCGAATCCCATTCAAGTGTGTCGAATAGCATAGAACAGATTACAGTAGGCTAAGTTAGGGTAGGGTAGGGTAGAATAGAGTGCAGTAGAACAGAACAGAAGAGAAGAGATCAGAACTGAAAGAATAGGGTCGAGAAGAGCAGAGTATAGAAGAGTAGAGTAGAGCAGAGTCGAACATTGCCGAATAGAGCCAAATAGAGCCCAAAAGAGCTAAATGGATAGAAACCAAGACGAATCACGCCGAATCCCGTGGAATCGTGCCGTATCGCGTCGAATCCCGTCGAATTGCATTGAATCTGATCAATTCCAATCCAATCCAATCCAATCAATTAGAATAGACTACAGTAGGGTAGAGTACAATACAATACAGTAGAGAATAGTTTAGGATGGAGTAGAATGGTGTAGCATGGAGTCGAGTGGAGTCGAAAAGAGATAATAGAGTTGAGTAGAGTCTAATAGAGCCGAATAGAGCTGCATAGAGCCTATTCGAGCTGACTAGAGCCGAATGGAGCCGATTAGAGCTGAATCGAACCGATTTGAGCCGATTGGGGATGAATGGAGTGGAAAGGAGCTGATTTGAGCCGAATCGCATCGAGATGCGTGGAATCGAATCCAGTAGAATAGATTAGATTAGGGTAGGATGGAATAGAGTAGACTTGAACACAGTAGAAGAGAATGGAAAGGATACAATAGAATAGATTAGAAAAGGGTAGAGCAGAGCAGAATAGTGTAGAGTAGAATAGAGTAGAGTAGAACAGAGTCGAATCAAGCTGAATGGAGACGAAACGAGACAAATCGCATCGAATGGCGTCGAATCCCATCGAATCAATTACAGTAAGGTATAGTAGAAGAGCGTAGAATGGAGTAGAATGGTGTGCAATGGAATCGAGTAGAGTAGAAAAGAGCTGAATAGAGCCGAATAGGGCCAAAGAGGGCCAAATCGAGCTGAATTGAGCGAAATCGAGCCGAATCCAGTGAATCGAGCCTAATGGAGCCAAATCGAGCCTAATCGAGCTGAATCGACACTATTCGAGACAAATGGAGCCGAATGGACATGAATCACACCGATTCGGCCCCTAGTCGCGTCAAAATATCTTGAATTCAATTGAATAGACTAGAGTAGGGGAGGTTCGGGTAGGCTAGAGTAGGGTAGAATAGAGTAGAATAGAATAAAACAGAAGAGAACACAACAAAATAGAACAGAACAACACAGAATGAATACAGAAAAGAGTAGGCTGGAGTAGAGTAGAGGGGAATAGAGTAGAGTAGAATAGATTTGAACAGAGCCAAATCGAGCCGAATCGCGTCGAAATGGGTTGAATCAAATCCAATCAAGTGGATTACAATACCTTAGAGTTGGGTAGCACAGGGTAGGGTAGAATAGAGTAGAATAGTACAGAACAGAGTAGAAACAATACAATAGAGTAGAGAAGAGTAGAATAGAGCTGAATAGAGCCAAATGCAGACAAAATGAGAGGAATCGTGTAGAAGCAAGTAGAGTAAATTAGAGTGGTGTTGGGTAGGGTAGAGCAGAATAGAGTAGAATAGTGTGGAATGAATAGAATGGAGTAGAATGGAGTCAAGTAGAAACGAATAGAGTAGAAAAGAGTCGAATAGAGCAGAATAGGGCCGAAGAAGGCCAAATCGAGCAGATTCGAAGCGATTCAAGCCAAAACAAGCTGAATGGAGCCTAACTGAGCCGAATAGAGCCAAATCGAGCCGAATCGAGCCGATTCAAGCTTCATCGCCTCCAATCGCGTTCAACGCGTCAAATCCAATCGAGACGTATAGATTAGAGAAGGGGAGGGGAGGGGAGGGGAGAATAGAACAGAGTAGAGTGGAATAGAAGAGATTAGAACAGAATAGAAGGAATAGAATCGAGTAGAATAGAGTGGAAAAGAGTAGAGTCGAATACAGTCGAATAGAGCCGAATAAGCTGAATAGAGACGAATGGAGCTGAATACAGCCGAAAAGAGCTGTATACTGCCGAATCACACCTAATCGAGCGGAATCAAGCAGAATCGCACTGACTGTCACCGAACAGCGTCGAATCGAATCAGGTCGAATCGAGTCGAGTCACATCGTTTTGAATCAAACAAGGTCGAATCGCTTCATATCGTGTCGAATCCCATCGAATCACGTCGAATAACTTCCAATTGCGTCAAACCTCAGAGAATCCTACTGAATCACGTCGAGTCGCATGGAATCTCATCAAATCCCTTCAGATCTTGCCGAATCCAGTCAAGTCCTATCAAATCGCTTTGCACGGAATCGAATTGAATCCAATAGATTAAAGTAGGGTAGGTTCGGGTGGGGTGCCGTTGGGTCGGGTAGGGTAGAATAGAATAGAGTACAACAGAATAGGAGAGAATAGAACAGAACAGAAAGAATACAACAGAATAGAATAGAGTCAAAGAGAGAGAACATAGCCGAATTGAGCCGAGTGGAGACAAAACGAGACGAATCACGTCCGGTTGCTTCGAATCGCGTCAAATCAAATCGAATCGATTAGAAGAGATTAGGGTAGGGAAGGGTAGAATAGAATAGAGGAAAACAGTGAGGAATGGAGTTGAACGGAGTCCAATAGAGACGGATAGATATGAATAGAGTACAAAAGAGTCTAATAGAGCAGAATAGGGCCGAATAGGCCCAAATAAGGCCTAATTGAGCAGAATCCAGCAGAATCGATGGAATTCGAGCCTAATCGAGCCGAATGGAGTGAAATGGAGCCAAGTCGAGCCGAATAGAGCCGATTCGAACTGAATCGAGCTGATTCAAGCCTAATCGCGTCAAATCGCGTGGAAATACGTCACATCGAATCTAATCAAATAGATCAGGGAAGGGGAGGGGAGGGGCGGGTGGGTAGAATAGAACAGATTAGTACAGAATAGAATATAGTACAGTAGGGTAGAGTAGAGAGAGTAAAGCAGACAAGAGTACAGCAGAGTAGAATTGAGTCAAATAGAGTCAAAGAGTGCAGGATATAGCTGAATAGAGCCAATTCTGGCCGAATCGAGTCAAATGGAAACAAAACGAGATGAATCACACCGAATTGCTTCGAATCGCATCCAATCGAATAGATTAGAGTATCGTAGGGTAGAGTAGAACAGAATAGAGTAGAATAGCGTAGAATGGAGAAGAGTGGAGTCAAATGGAGTCGAACAGAGACAAATAGAGTAGAAAAGAGTCGAATCGAGCCAAATAGGGCCGAATAAGGCTGAACCGAGTGGAAACGAGCTGAATTGAAGCGATTCGAGCCAAATCGAGCTGAATCGAGCTGATGTTGCGGAATCGAGCCGACTCAAGCGTGATGGTGTCCGGTCGCATCGAAATGCTTTGAATCGAATCAAATGGAATCGATTAGAATAGGTTAGGGTAGGGTAGTTTATGATAGGAAGACTAGGGTAGATGCAAGTAGACTACATTAGAGTAGACAAGAGAAGGCTAGAGTAGAAGCCTAGACTAGTAAGCTGGACTAGTCAGCTAGACTAGTGGCATAGAGCAGTAGCCTAGACAACTAGTCTTGAATAGTACCCTAAGTCAGTAATCTGAACGAGTACCCTTGCCTGAACTCTTAGCCTAATCTAGTACCCTTGCCTTAACTAGTAGTCCTAACAAGTACCCTTGCCTTAACCAGTAGTCTTCACTAGTACCCTTGCCTTCACTAGTAGTATGTCCTTAACAAGTAGCCTGAACGGGTAGCCTTGCCTTAACCAGTACCCTCAACAAGTACCCATGCCTTAACTAGTAGCCTGGCCTTAACTAGTAGCCTGGCCTTAACTAGTAGCCTGAACTAGTACCCTTGCCTTAAGGAGTACCCATGCCCGAACTACTCCCCTTAATTAGGACCCTTATTGAGTAACCCTAAGTAGTAGAGTATGGTACGGTGGGGTAGCATAGGGTAGGGAAGCATACGGTGGAACAGAGAAAATAGAAGGAAATAGAATAGGTCAGGGTAGGTTAGCTTAGTGTAGGGTATGGTAGAGTAGCATAGGATGGACTAGAGAAAATAGAAAAGGAGACTAGAAAAGAGCAGACTAGATTAGGATAGGCTAGGGTGGGGGAGGGTTTTGTAGAATACAGTAGTGTAGAATGGAATAGAATGGTGTGGAATGGAGTCAAATGGATTCGAACACAGATGAAGAGAGTAGAAAAGAGTTGAATAGAGCCGAATAACGCTGAATAGGACCAAATATGGCCAAAATGAGCCGAATCGAGTCGAGTCGACCAGATTCGGGATGAATGGAGCCTAGTGGAGCTGAAATGAGCCAAATAGAGACAAACTGAACCCAGCAAAATCGAGCCAAAACACACTTAATTGCATCCTATTGCATCGGATCTCATCGAATTCCATCAAATCCCACCAAAACGCATCAAATCTCGCGGAATCTCACCGAATCCCGTCGAATTGTCTCAAATCGGGTCGAATGGTGTCAAACTGAATGGAATCGAATTAAATTGAATAGATTAGAGTAGTGTAGGTTAGACTGGGATTCAGTAGGGAAGGGCACAGAAGAATAGAATAGAGTAGAACAGAAGAGAATACCAAGAGTAGAACGGAGTAGAGTTGAGTAGAGTGGAATAGTCAGAGTCGGGTAGTGCAGAGTATAGATGAATAGATCCAATTCAAGCCGAATCGATTCGAATGGAGAGGAAAGGAGACAAATCGTGATGAATCGAATCGATTAGAATAGATTAGAGTAGGGTAGGTAGAACAGAATAGAATAGAGTAGAAAAGAGTAGAATGGTGTGGAAGGGAGTTGAATGGAGCCAAATAGAGACAAAGAAAGTAGAAAGGGTTGAGTAGAGCTGAGCAGGGCTGAATAAGGTTCACTCGAGCCTAATTATGCTGAATTGAGCAGAATCGAGACGAATTGACCCAATTCAAGCCAAATAGAGCTAAATCGAGCCGATTCAAGCCTAATCACATGGAATCGCGTCGAAATGCGTTGAATCGAATAGATTAGAGTAGAGGAGGGTACGGCAGGAGAGGCTAGACTACAACACAACAGAACACAATAGAAAGAAGAGAATAGAATTAAGTAGAGTCGGGTCCAGTAGAATAGAGTCAAATTGAGTTGAAGAGAGCCGAAAAGAGCCAAACAGAGCTGAATACAGCCGAATTGACCAAATTCAAGGTGAATGGAGATGAATCATGTCGAGTCGTTTGAAATGTGTCGAATCGAATCAAATAGATTAGTGTGGGGAAGGTAAGGTTAGGGTAGGGTAGAGAAGAATAGAATAGAGTAGAATAGAAGAGAACAGAAAGAATCGAGTAGACTAGAGTCAAATAGAGTCGAATACTGCCAAAAAGAGCCGAATAGAGTGGAAAAGAGCCGAATAGAACCGAATCGAGTTTAATGGAGCAGAAAGGAGATGAATCGAGCCGATATGACCCGAATCACGTCGAATCCCATTCAAGTGTGTCGAATAGCATAGAACAGATTACAGTAGGCTAAGTTAGGGTAGGGTAGGGTAGAATAGAGTGCAGTAGAACAGAACAGAAGAGAAGAGATCAGAACTGAAAGAATAGGGTCGAGAAGAGCAGAGTATAGAAGAGTAGAGTAGAGCAGAGTCGAACATTGCCGAATAGAGCCAAATAGAGCCCAAAAGAGCTAAATGGATAGAAACCAAGACGAATCACGCCGAATCCCGTGGAATCGTGCCGTATCGCGTCGAATCCCGTCGAATTGCATTGAATCTGATCAATTCCAATCCAATCCAATCCAATCCAATCAATTAGAATAGACTACAGTAGGGTAGAGTACAATACAATACAGTAGAGAATAGTTTAGGATGGAGTAGAATGGTGTAGCATGGAGTCGAGTGGAGTCGAAAAGAGATAATAGAGTTGAGTAGAGTCGAATAGAGCCGAATAGAGCTGCATAGAGCCTATTCGAGCTGACTAGAGCCGAATGGAGCCGATTAGAGCTGAATTGAACCGATTTGAGCCGATTGGGGATGAATGGAGTGGAAAGGAGCTGATTTGAGCCGAATCGCATCGAGATGCGTGGAATCGAATCCAGTAGAATAGATTAGATTAGGGTAGGATGGAATAGAGTAGACTTGAACACAGTAGAAGAGAATGGAAAGGATACAATAGAATAGATTAGAAAAGGGTAGAGCAGAGCAGAATAGTGTAGAGTAGAATAGAGTAGAGTAGAACAGAGTCGAATCAAGCTGAATGGAGACGAAACGAGACAAATCGCATCGAATGGCGTCGAATCCCATCGAATCAATTACAGTAAGGTATAGTAGAAGAGCGTAGAATGGAGTAGAATGGTGTGCAATGGAATCGAGTAGAGTAGAAAAGAGCTGAATAGAGCCGAATAGGGCCAAAGAGGGCCAAATCGAGCTGAATTGAGCGAAATCGAGCCGAATCCAGTGAATCGAGCCTAATGGAGCCAAATCGAGCCTAATCGAGCTGAATCGACACTATTCGAGACAAATGGAGCCGAATGGACATGAATCACACCGATTCGGCCCCTAGTCGCGTCAAAATATCTTGAATTCAATTGAATAGACTAGAGTAGGGGAGGTTCGGGTAGGCTAGAGTAGGGTAGAATAGAGTAGAATAGAATAAAACAGAAGAGAACACAACAAAATAGAACAGAACAACACAGAACGAATACAGAAAAGAGTAGGCTGGAGTAGAGTAGAGGGGAATAGAGTAGAGTAGAATAGATTTGAACAGAGCCAAATCGAGCCGAATCGCGTCGAAATGGGTTGAATCAAATCCAATCAAGTGGATTACAATACCTTAGAGTTGGGTAGCACAGGGTAGGGTAGAATAGAGTAGAATAGTACAGAACAGAGTAGAAACAATACAATAGAGTAGAGAAGAGTAGAATAGAGCTGAATAGAGCCAAATGCAGACAAAATGAGAGGAATCGTGTAGAAGCAAGTAGAGTAAATTAGAGTGGTGTTGGGTAGGGTAGAGCAGAATAGAGTAGAATAGTGTGGAATGAATAGAATGGAGTAGAATGGAGTCAAGTAGAAACGAATAGAGTAGAAAAGAGTCGAATAGAGCAGAATAGGGCCGAAGAAGGCCAAATCGAGCAGATTCGAAGCGATTCAAGCCAAAACAAGCTGAATGGAGCCTAACTGAGCCGAATAGAGCCAAATCGAGCCGAATCGAGCCGATTCAAGCTTCATCGCCTCCAATCGCGTTCAACGCGTCAAATCCAATCGAGACGTATAGATTAGAGAAGGGGAGGGGAGGGGAGGGGAGAATAGAACAGAGTAGAGTGGAATAGAAGAGATTAGAACAGAATAGAAGGAATAGAATCGAGTAGAATAGAGTGGAAAAGAGTAGAGTCGAATACAGTCGAATAGAGCCGAATAAGCTGAATAGAGACGAATGGAGCTGAATACAGCCGAAAAGAGCTGTATACTGCCGAATCACACCTAATCGAGCGGAATCAAGCAGAATCGCACTGACTGTCACCGAACAGCGTCGAATCGAATCAGGTCGAATCGAGTCGAGTCACATCGTTTTGAATCAAACAAGGTCGAATCGCTTCATATCGTGTCGAATCCCATCGAATCACGTCGAATAACTTCCAATTGCGTCAAACCTCAGAGAATCCTACTGAATCACGTCGAGTCGCATGGAATCTCATCAAATCCCTTCAGATCTTGCCGAATCCAGTCAAGTCCTATCAAATCGCTTTGCACGGAATCGAATTGAATCCAATAGATTAAAGTAGGGTAGGTTCGGGTGGGGTGCCGTTGGGTCGGGTAGGGTAGAATAGAATAGAGTACAACAGAATAGGAGAGAATAGAACAGAACAGAAAGAATACAACAGAATAGAATAGAGTCAAAGAGAGAGAACATAGCCGAATTGAGCCGAGTGGAGACAAAACGAGACGAATCACGTCCGGTTGCTTCGAATCGCGTCAAATCAAATCGAATCGATTAGAAGAGATTAGGGTAGGGAAGGGTAGAATAGAATAGAGGAAAACAGTGAGGAATGGAGTTGAACGGAGTCCAATAGAGACGGATAGATATGAATAGAGTACAAAAGAGTCTAATAGAGCAGAATAGGGCCGAATAGGCCCAAATAAGGCCTAATTGAGCAGAATCCAGCAGAATCGATGGAATTCGAGCCTAATCGAGCCGAATGGAGTGAAATGGAGCCAAGTCGAGCCGAATAGAGCCGATTCGAACTGAATCGAGCTGATTCAAGCCTAATCGCGTCAAATCGCGTGGAAATACGTCACATCGAATCTAATCAAATAGATCAGGGAAGGGGAGGGGAGGGGCGGGTGGGTAGAATAGAACAGATTAGTACAGAATAGAATATAGTACAGTAGGGTAGAGTAGAGAGAGTAAAGCAGACAAGAGTACAGCAGAGTAGAATTGAGTCAAATAGAGTCAAAGAGTGCAGGATATAGCTGAATAGAGCCAATTCTGGCCGAATCGAGTCAAATGGAAACAAAACGAGATGAATCACACCGAATTGCTTCGAATCGCATCCAATCGAATAGATTAGAGTATCGTAGGGTAGAGTAGAACAGAATAGAGTAGAATAGCGTAGAATGGAGAAGAGTGGAGTCAAATGGAGTCGAACAGAGACAAATAGAGTAGAAAAGAGTCGAATCGAGCCAAATAGGGCCGAATAAGGCTGAACCGAGTGGAAACGAGCTGAATTGAAGCGATTCGAGCCAAATCGAGCTGAATCGAGCTGATGTTGCGGAATCGAGCCGACTCAAGCGTGATGGTGTCCGGTCGCATCGAAATGCTTTGAATCGAATCAAATGGAATCGATTAGAATAGGTTAGGGTAGGGTAGTTTATGATAGGAAGACTAGGGTAGATGCAAGTAGACTACATTAGAGTAGACAAGAGAAGGCTAGAGTAGAAGCCTAGACTAGTAAGCTGGACTAGTCAGCTAGACTAGTGGCATAGAGCAGTAGCCTAGACAACTAGTCTTGAATAGTACCCTAAGTCAGTAATCTGAACGAGTACCCTTGCCTGAACTCTTAGCCTAATCTAGTACCCTTGCCTTAACTAGTAGTCCTAACAAGTACCCTTGCCTTAACCAGTAGTCTTCACTAGTACCCTTGCCTTCACTAGTAGTATGTCCTTAACAAGTAGCCTGAACGGGTAGCCTTGCCTTAACCAGTACCCTCAACAAGTACCCATGCCTTAACTAGTAGCCTGGCCTTAACTAGTAGCCTGGCCTTAACTAGTAGCCTGAACTAGTACCCTTGCCTAAGGAGTACCCATGCCCGAACTACTCCCCTTAATTAGGACCCTTATTGAGTAACCCTAAGTAGTAGAGTATGGTACGGTGGGGTAGCATAGGGGTAGGGAAGCATACGGTGGAACAGAGAAAATAGAAGGAAAAGAATAGGTCAGGGTAGGTTAGCTTAGTGTAGGGTATGGTAGAGTAGCATAGGATGGACTAGAGAAAATAGAAAAGGAGACTAGAAAAGAGCAGACTAGATTAGGATAGGCTAGGGTGGGGAGGGTTTTGTAGAATACAGTAGTGTAGAATGGAATAGAATGGTGTGGAATGGAGTCCAAATGGATTCGAACACAGATGAAGAGAGTAGAAAAGAGTTGAATAGAGCCGAATAACGCTGAATAGGACCAAATATGGCCAAAATGAGCCGAATCCGAGCGAGTCGACCAGATTCGGGATGAATGGAGCCTAGTGGAGCTGAAATGAGCCAAATAGAGACAAACTGAACCCAGCAAAATCGAGCCCAAAACACACTTAATTGCATCCTATTGCATCGGATCTCGTCGAATTCCATCAAATCCCAAATACTATCTCTCTATGTCGCGGAATCTCACCGAATCCCGTCGAATTGTCTCAAATCGGGTCGAATGGTGTCAAACTGAATGGAATCGAATTAAATTGAATAGATTAGAGTAGTGTAGGTTAGACTGGGATTCAGTAGGGAAGGGCACAGAAGAATAGAATAGAGTAGAACAGAAGAGAATACCAAGAGTAGAACGGAGTAGAGTTGAGTAGAGTGGAATAGTCAGAGTCGGGTAGTGCAGAGTATAGATGAATAGATCCAATTCAAGCCGAATCGATTCGAATGGAGAGGAAAGGAGACAAATCGTGATGAATCGAATCGATTAGAATAGATTAGAGTAGGGTAGGTAGAACAGAATAGAATAGAGTAGAAAAGAGTAGAATGGTGTGGAAGGGAGTTGAATGGAGCCAAATAGAGACAAAGAAAGTAGAAAGGGTTGAGTAGAGCTGAGCAGGGCTGAATAAGGTTCACTCGAGCCTAATTATGCTGAATTGAGCAGAATCGAGACGAATGGACCCAATTCAAGCCAAATAGAGCTAAATCGAGCCGATTCAAGCCTAATCACATGGAATCGCGTCGAAATGCGTTGAATCGAATAGATTAGAGTAGAGGAGGGTACGGCAGGAGAGGCTAGACTACAACACAACAGAACACAATAGAAAGAAGAGAATAGAATTAAGTAGAGTCGGGTCCAGTAGAATAGAGTCAAATTGAGTTGAAGAGAGCCGAAAAGAGCCAAACAGAGCTGAATACAGCCGAATTGACCAAATTCAAGGTGAATGGAGATGAATCATGTCGAGTCGTTTGAAATGTGTCGAATCGAATCAAATAGATTAGTGTGGGGAAGGTAAGGTTAGGGTAGGGTAGAGAAGAATAGAATAGAGTAGAATAGAAGAGAACAGAAAGAATCGAGTAGACTAGAGTCAAATAGAGTCGAATACTGCCAAAAAGAGCCGAATAGAGTGGAAAAGAGCCGAATAGAACCGAATCGAGTTTAATGGAGCAGAAAGGAGATGAATCGAGCCGATATGACCCGAATCACGTCGAATCCCATTCAAGTGTGTCGAATAGCATAGAACAGATTACAGTAGGCTAAGTTAGGGTAGGGTAGGGTAGAATAGAGTGCAGTAGAACAGAACAGAAGAGAAGAGATCAGAACTGAAAGAATAGGGTCGAGAAGAGCAGAGTATAGAAGAGTAGAGTAGAGCAGAGTCGAACATTGCCGAATAGAGCCAAATAGAGCCCAAAAGAGCTAAATGGATAGAAACCAAGACGAATCACGCCGAATCCCGTGGAATCGTGCCGTATCGCGTCGAATCCCGTCGAATTGCATTGAATCTGATCAATTCCAATCCAATCCAATCCAATCCAATCAATTAGAATAGACTACAGTAGGGTAGAGTACAATACAATACAGTAGAGAATAGTTTAGGATGGAGTAGAATGGTGTAGCATGGAGTCGAGTGGAGTCGAAAAGAGATAATAGAGTTGAGTAGAGTCGAATAGAGCCGAATAGAGCTGCATAGAGCCTATTCGAGCTGACTAGAGCCGAATGGAGCCGATTAGAGCTGAATCGAACCGATTTGAGCCGATTGGGGATGAATGGAGTGGAAAGGAGCTGATTTGAGCCGAATCGCATCGAGATGCGTGGAATCGAATCCAGTAGAATAGATTAGATTAGGGTAGGATGGAATAGAGTAGACTTGAACACAGTAGAAGAGAATGGAAAGGATACAATAGAATAGATTAGAAAAGGGTAGAGCAGAGCAGAATAGTGTAGAGTAGAATAGAGTAGAGTAGAACAGAGTCGAATCAAGCTGAATGGAGACGAAACGAGACAAATCGCATCGAATGGCGTCGAATCCCATCGAATCAATTACAGTAAGGTATAGTAGAAGAGCGTAGAATGGAGTAGAATGGTGTGCAATGGAATCGAGTAGAGTAGAAAAGAGCTGAATAGAGCCGAATAGGGCCAAAGAGGGCCAAATCGAGCTGAATTGAGCGAAATCGAGCCGAATCCAGTGAATCGAGCCTAATGGAGCCAAATCGAGCCTAATCGAGCTGAATCGACACTATTCGAGACAAATGGAGCCGAATGGACATGAATCACACCGATTCGGCCCCTAGTCGCGTCAAAATATCTTGAATTCAATTGAATAGACTAGAGTAGGGGAGGTTCGGGTAGGCTAGAGTAGGGTAGAATAGAGTAGAATAGAATAAAACAGAAGAGAACACAACAAAATAGAACAGAACAACACAGAACGAATACAGAAAAGAGTAGGCTGGAGTAGAGTAGAGGGGAATAGAGTAGAGTAGAATAGATTTGAACAGAGCCAAATCGAGCCGAATCGCGTCGAAATGGGTTGAATCAAATCCAATCAAGTGGATTACAATACCTTAGAGTTGGGTAGCACAGGGTAGGGTAGAATAGAGTAGAATAGTACAGAACAGAGTAGAAACAATACAATAGAGTAGAGAAGAGTAGAATAGAGCTGAATAGAGCCAAATGCAGACAAAATGAGAGGAATCGTGTAGAAGCAAGTAGAGTAAATTAGAGTGGTGTTGGGTAGGGTAGAGCAGAATAGAGTAGAATAGTGTGGAATGAATAGAATGGAGTAGAATGGAGTCAAGTAGAAACGAATAGAGTAGAAAAGAGTCGAATAGAGCAGAATAGGGCCGAAGAAGGCCAAATCGAGCAGATTCGAAGCGATTCAAGCCAAAACAAGCTGAATGGAGCCTAACTGAGCCGAATAGAGCCAAATCGAGCCGAATCGAGCCGATTCAAGCTTCATCGCCTCCAATCGCGTTCAACGCGTCAAATCCAATCGAGACGTATAGATTAGAGAAGGGGAGGGGAGGGGAGGGGAGAATAGAACAGAGTAGAGTGGAATAGAAGAGATTAGAACAGAATAGAAGGAATAGAATCGAGTAGAATAGAGTGGAAAAGAGTAGAGTCGAATACAGTCGAATAGAGCCGAATAAGCTGAATAGAGACGAATGGAGCTGAATACAGCCGAAAAGAGCTGTATACTGCCGAATCACACCTAATCGAGCGGAATCAAGCAGAATCGCACTGACTGTCACCGAACAGCGTCGAATCGAATCAGGTCGAATCGAGTCGAGTCACATCGTTTTGAATCAAACAAGGTCGAATCGCTTCATATCGTGTCGAATCCCATCGAATCACGTCGAATAACTTCCAATTGCGTCAAACCTCAGAGAATCCTACTGAATCACGTCGAGTCGCATGGAATCTCATCAAATCCCTTCAGATCTTGCCGAATCCAGTCAAGTCCTATCAAATCGCTTTGCACGGAATCGAATTGAATCCAATAGATTAAAGTAGGGTAGGTTCGGGTGGGGTGCCGTTGGGTCGGGTAGGGTAGAATAGAATAGAGTACAACAGAATAGGAGAGAATAGAACAGAACAGAAAGAATACAACAGAATAGAATAGAGTCAAAGAGAGAGAACATAGCCGAATTGAGCCGAGTGGAGACAAAACGAGACGAATCACGTCCGGTTGCTTCGAATCGCGTCAAATCAAATCGAATCGATTAGAAGAGATTAGGGTAGGGAAGGGTAGAATAGAATAGAGGAAAACAGTGAGGAATGGAGTTGAACGGAGTCCAATAGAGACGGATAGATATGAATAGAGTACAAAAGAGTCTAATAGAGCAGAATAGGGCCGAATAGGCCCAAATAAGGCCTAATTGAGCAGAATCCAGCAGAATCGATGGAATTCGAGCCTAATCGAGCCGAATGGAGTGAAATGGAGCCAAGTCGAGCCGAATAGAGCCGATTCGAACTGAATCGAGCTGATTCAAGCCTAATCGCGTCAAATCGCGTGGAAATACGTCACATCGAATCTAATCAAATAGATCAGGGAAGGGGAGGGGAGGGGCGGGTGGGTAGAATAGAACAGATTAGTACAGAATAGAATATAGTACAGTAGGGTAGAGTAGAGAGAGTAAAGCAGACAAGAGTACAGCAGAGTAGAATTGAGTCAAATAGAGTCAAAGAGTGCAGGATATAGCTGAATAGAGCCAATTCTGGCCGAATCGAGTCAAATGGAAACAAAACGAGATGAATCACACCGAATTGCTTCGAATCGCATCCAATCGAATAGATTAGAGTATCGTAGGGTAGAGTAGAACAGAATAGAGTAGAATAGCGTAGAATGGAGAAGAGTGGAGTCAAATGGAGTCGAACAGAGACAAATAGAGTAGAAAAGAGTCGAATCGAGCCAAATAGGGCCGAATAAGGCTGAACCGAGTGGAAACGAGCTGAATTGAAGCGATTCGAGCCAAATCGAGCTGAATCGAGCTGATGTTGCGGAATCGAGCCGACTCAAGCGTGATGGTGTCCGGTCGCATCGAAATGCTTTGAATCGAATCAAATGGAATCGATTAGAATAGGTTAGGGTAGGGTAGTTTATGATAGGAAGACTAGGGTAGATGCAAGTAGACTACATTAGAGTAGACAAGAGAAGGCTAGAGTAGAAGCCTAGACTAGTAAGCTGGACTAGTCAGCTAGACTAGTGGCATAGAGCAGTAGCCTAGACAACTAGTCTTGAAGAGTACCCTAAGTCAGTAATCTGAACGAGTACCCTTGCCTGAACTCTTAGCCTAATCTAGTACCCTTGCCTTAACTAGTAGTCCTAACAAGTACCCTTGCCTTAACCAGTAGTCTTCACTAGTACCCTTGCCTTCACTAGTAGTATGTCCTTAACAAGTAGCCTGAACGGGTAGCCTTCCCTTAACCAGTACCCTCAACAAGTACCCATGCCTTAACTAGTAGCCTGGCCTTAACTAGTAGCCTGGCCTTAACTAGTAGCCTGAACTAGTACCCTTGCCTTAAGGAGTACCCTTGCCCGAACTACTCCCCTTAATTAGGACCCTTATTGAGTAACCCTAAGTAGTAGAGTATGGTACGGTGGGGTAGCATAGGGTAGGGAAGCATACGGTGGAACAGAGAAAATAGAAGGAAATAGAATAGGTCAGGGTGGGTTAGCTTAGTGTAGGGTATGGTAGAGTAGCATAGGATGGACTAGAGAAAATAGAAAAGGAGACTAGAAAAGAGCAGACTAGATTAGGATAGGCTAGGGTGGGGGAGGGTTTTGTAGAATACAGTAGTGTAGAATGGAATAGAATGGTGTGGAATGGAGTCAAATGGATTCGAACACAGATGAAAAGAGTAGAAAAGAGTTGAATAGAGCCGAATAACGCTGAATAGGACCAAATATGGCCAAAATGAGCCGAATCGAGTCGAGTCGACCAGATTCGGGATGAATGGAGCCTAGTGGAGCTGAAATGAGCCAAATAGAGACAAACTGAACCCAGCAAAATCGAGCCAAAACACACTTAATTGCATCCTATTGCATCGGATCTCGTCGAATTCCATCAAATCCCACCAAAACGCATCAAATCTCGCGGAATCTCACCGAATCCCGTCGAATTGTCTCAAATCGGGTCGAATGGTGTCAAACTGAATGGAATCGAATTAAATTGAATAGATTAGAGCAGTGTAGGTTAGACTGGGATTCAGTAGGGAAGGGCACAGAAGAATAGAATAGAGTAGAACAGAAGAGAATACCAAGAGTAGAACGGAGTAGAGTTGAGTAGAGTGGAATAGTCAGAGTCGGGTAGTGCAGAGTATAGATGAATAGATCCAATTCAAGCCGAATCGATTCGAATGGAGAGGAAAGGAGACAAATCGTGATGAATCGAATCGATTAGAATAGATTAGAGTAGGGTAGGGTAGAACAGAATAGAATAGAGTAGAAAAGAGTAGAATGGTGTGGAAGGGAGTTGAATGGAGCCAAATAGAGACAAAGAAAGTAGAAAGGGTTGAGTAGAGCTGAGCAGGGCTGAATAAGGTTCACTCGAGCCTAATTATGCTGAATTGAGCAGAATCGAGACGAATGGACCCAATTCAAGCCAAATAGAGCTAAATCGAGCCGATTCAAGCCTAATCACATGGAATCGCGTCGAAATGCGTTGAATCGAATAGATTAGAGTAGAGGAGGGTACGGCAGGAGAGGCTAGACTACAACACAACAGAACACAATAGAAAGAAGAGAATAGAATTAAGTAGAGTCGGGTCCAGTAGAATAGAGTCAAATTGAGTTGAAGAGAGCCGAAAAGAGCCAAACAGAGCTGAATACAGCCGAATTGACCAAATTCAAGGTGAATGGAGATGAATCATGTCGAGTCGTTTGAAATGTGTCGAATCGAATCAAATAGATTAGTGTGGGGAAGGTAAGGTTAGGGTAGGGTAGAGAAGAATAGAATAGAGTAGAATAGAACAGAACAGAAAGAATCGAGTAGACTAGAGTCAAATAGAGTCGAATACTGCCAAAAAGAGCCGAATAGAGTGGAAAAGAGCCGAATAGAACCGAATCGAGTTTAATGGAGCAGAAAGGAGATGAATCGAGCCGATATGACCCGAATCAGGTCGAATCCCATTCAAGTGTGTCGAATAGCATAGAACAGATTACAGTAGGCTAAGTTAGGGTAGGGTAGGGTAGAATAGAGTGCAGTAGAACAGAACAGAAGAGAAGAGATCAGAACTGAAAGAATAGGGTCGAGAAGAGCAGAGTATAGAAGAGTAGAGTAGAGCAGAGTCGAACATTGCCGAATAGAGCCAAATAGAGCCCAAAAGAGCTAAATGGATAGAAACCAAGACGAATCACGCCGAATCCCGTGGAATCGTGCCGTATCGCGTCGAATCCCGTCGAATTGCATTGAATCTGATCAATTCCAATCCAATCCAATCCAATCAATTAGAATAGACTACAGTAGGGTAGAGTACAATACAATACAGTAGAGAATAGTTTAGGATGGAGTAGAATGGTGTAGCATGGAGTCGAGTGGAGTCGAAAAGAGATAATAGAGTTGAGTAGAGTCTAATAGAGCCGAATAGAGCTGCATAGAGCCTATTCGAGCTGACTAGAGCCGAATGGAGCCGATTAGAGCTGAATCGAACCGATTTGAGCCGATTGGGGATGAATGGAGTGGAAAGGAGCCGATTTGAGCCGAATCGCATCGAGATGCGTGGAATCGAATCCAGTAGAATAGATTAGATTAGGGTAGGATGGAATAGAGTAGACTTGAACACAGTAGAAGAGAATGGAAAGGATACAATAGAATAGATTAGAAAAGGGTAGAGCAGAGCAGAATAGTGTAGAGTAGAATAGAGTAGAGTAGAACAGAGTCGAATCAAGCTGAATGGAGACGAAACGAGACAAATCGCATCGAATGGCGTCGAATCCCATCGAATCAATTACAGTAAGGTATAGTAGAAGAGCGTAGAATGGAGTAGAATGGTGTGCAATGGAATCGAGTAGAGTAGAAAAGAGCTGAATAGAGCCAAATAGGGCCAAAGAGGGCCAAATCGAGCTGAATTGAGCGAAATCGAGCCGAATCCAGTGAATCGAGCCTAATGGAGCCAAATCGAGCCTAATCGAGCTGAATCGACACTATTCGAGACAAATGGAGCCGAATGGACATGAATCACACCGATTCGGCCCCTAGTCGCGTCAAAATATCTTGAATTCAATTGAATAGACTAGAGTAGGGGAGGTTCGGGTAGGCTAGAGTAGGGTAGAATAGAGTAGAATAGAATAAAACAGAAGAGAACACAACAAAATAGAACAGAACAACACAGAACGAATACAGAAAAGAGTAGGCTGGAGTAGAGTAGAGGGGAATAGAGTAGAGTAGAATAGATTTGAACAGAGCCAAATCGAGCCGAATCGCGTCGAAATGGGTTGAATCAAATCCAATCAAGTGGATTACAATACCTTAGAGTTGGGTAGCACAGGGTAGGGTAGAATAGAGTAGAATAGTACAGAACAGAGTAGAAACAATACAATAGAGTAGAGAAGAGTAGAATAGAGCTGAATAGAGCCAAATGCAGACAAAATGAGAGGAATCGTGTAGAAGCAAGTAGAGTAAATTAGAGTGGTGTTGGGTAGGGTAGAGCAGAATAGAGTAGAATAGTGTGGAATGAATAGAATGGAGTAGAATGGAGTCAAGTAGAAACGAATAGAGTAGAAAAGAGTCGAATAGAGCAGAATAGGGCCGAAGAAGGCCAAATCGAGCAGATTCGAAGCGATTCAAGCCAAAACAAGCTGAATGGAGCCTAACTGAGCCGAATAGAGCCAAATCGAGCCGAATCGAGCCGATTCAAGCTTCATCGCCTCCAATCGCGTTCAACGCGTCAAATCCAATCGAGACGTATAGATTAGAGAAGGGGAGGGGAGGGGAGGGGAGAATAGAACAGAGTAGAGTGGAATAGAAGAGATTAGAACAGAATAGAAGGAATAGAATCGAGTAGAATAGAGTGGAAAAGAGTAGAGTCGAATACAGTCGAATAGAGCCGAATAAGCTGAATAGAGACGAATGGAGCTGAATACAGCCGAAAAGAGCTGTATACTGCCGAATCACACCTAATCGAGCGGAATCAAGCAGAATCGCACTGACTGTCACCGAACAGCGTCGAATCGAATCAGGTCGAATCGAGTCGAGTCACATCGTTTTGAATCAAACAAGGTCGAATCGCTTCATATCGTGTCGAATCCCATCGAATCACGTCGAATAACTTCCAATTGCGTCAAACCTCAGAGAATCCTACTGAATCACGTCGAGTCGCATGGAATCTCATCAAATCCCTTCAGATCTTGCCGAATCCAGTCAAGTCCTATCAAATCGCTTTGCACGGAATCGAATTGAATCCAATAGATTAAAGTAGGGTAGGTTCGGGTGGGGTGCCGTTGGGTCGGGTAGGGTAGAATAGAATAGAGTACAACAGAATAGGAGAGAATAGAACAGAACAGAAAGAATACAACAGAATAGAATAGAGTCAAAGAGAGAGAACATAGCCGAATTGAGCCGAGTGGAGACAAAACGAGACGAATCACGTCCGGTTGCTTCGAATCGCGTCAAATCAAATCGAATCGATTAGAAGAGATTAGGGTAGGGAAGGGTAGAATAGAATAGAGGAAAACAGTGAGGAATGGAGTTGAACGGAGTCCAATAGAGACGGATAGATATGAATAGAGTACAAAAGAGTCTAATAGAGCAGAATAGGGCCGAATAGGCCCAAATAAGGCCTAATTGAGCAGAATCCAGCAGAATCGATGGAATTCGAGCCTAATCGAGCCGAATGGAGTGAAATGGAGCCAAGTCGAGCCGAATAGAGCCGATTCGAACTGAATCGAGCTGATTCAAGCCTAATCGCGTCAAATCGCGTGGAAATACGTCACATCGAATCTAATCAAATAGATCAGGGAAGGGGGGGGAGGGGCGGGTGGGTAGAATAGAACAGATTAGTACAGAATAGAATATAGTACAGTAGGGTAGAGTAGAGAGAGTAAAGCAGACAAGAGTACAGCAGAGTAGAATTGAGTCAAATAGAGTCAAAGAGTGCAGGATATAGCTGAATAGAGCCAATTCTGGCCGAATCGAGTCAAATGGAAACAAAACGAGATGAATCACACCGAATTGCTTCGAATCGCATCCAATCGAATAGATTAGAGTATCGTAGGGTAGAGTAGAACAGAATAGAGTAGAATAGCGTAGAATGGAGAAGAGTGGAGTCAAATGGAGTCGAACAGAGACAAATAGAGTAGAAAAGAGTCGAATCGAGCCAAATAGGGCCGAATAAGGCTGAACCGAGTGGAAACGAGCTGAATTGAAGCGATTCGAGCCAAATCGAGCTGAATCGAGCTGATGTTGCGGAATCGAGCCGACTCAAGCGTGATGGTGTCCGGTCGCATCGAAATGCTTTGAATCGAATCAAATGGAATCGATTAGAATAGGTTAGGGTAGGGTAGTTTATGATAGGAAGACTAGGGTAGATGCAAGTAGACTACATTAGAGTAGACAAGAGAAGGCTAGAGTAGAAGCCTAGACTAGTAAGCTGGACTAGTCAGCTAGACTAGTGGCATAGAGCAGTAGCCTAGACAACTAGTCTTGAAGAGTACCCTAAGTCAGTAATCTGAACGAGTACCCTTGCCTGAACTCTTAGCCTAATCTAGTACCCTTGCCTTAACTAGTAGTCCTAACAAGTACCCTTGCCTTAACCAGTAGTCTTCACTAGTACCCTTGCCTTCACTAGTAGTATGTCCTTAACAAGTAGCCTGAACGGGTAGCCTTGCCTTAACCAGTACCCTCAACAAGTACCCATGCCTTAACTAGTAGCCTGGCCTTAACTAGTAGCCTGGCCTTAACTAGTAGCCTGAACTAGTACCCTTGCCTTAAGGAGTACCCTTGCCCGAACTACTCCCCTTAATTAGGACCCTTATTGAGTAACCCTAAGTAGTAGAGTATGGTACGGTGGGGTAGCATAGGGTAGGGAAGCATACGGTGGAACAGAGAAAATAGAAGGAAATAGAATAGGTCAGGGTAGGTTAGCTTAGTGTAGGGTATGGTAGAGTAGCATAGGATGGACTAGAGAAAATAGAAAAGGAGACTAGAAAAGAGCAGACTAGATTAGGATAGGCTAGGGTGGGGGAGGGTTTTGTAGAATACAGTAGTGTAGAATGGAATAGAATGGTGTGGAATGGAGTCAAATGGATTCGAACACAGATGAAGAGAGTAGAAAAGAGTTGAATAGAGCCGAATAACGCTGAATAGGACCAAATATGGCCAAAATGAGCCGAATCGAGTCGAGTCGACCAGATTCGGGATGAATGGAGCCTAGTGGAGCTGAAATGAGCCAAATAGAGACAAACTGAACCCAGCAAAATCGAGCCAAAACACACTTAATTGCATCCTATTGCATCGGATCTCGTCGAATTCCATCAAATCCCACCAAAACGCATCAAATCTCGCGGAATCTCACCGAATCCCGTCGAATTGTCTCAAATCGGGTCGAATGGTGTCAAACTGAATGGAATCGAATTAAATTGAATAGATTAGAGTAGTGTAGGTTAGACTGGGATTCAGTAGGGAAGGGCACAGAAGAATAGAATAGAGTAGAACAGAAGAGAATACCAAGAGTAGAACGGAGTAGAGTTGAGTAGAGTGGAATAGTCAGAGTCGGGTAGTGCAGAGTATAGATGAATAGATCCAATTCAAGCCGAATCGATTCGAATGGAGAGGAAAGGAGACAAATCGTGATGAATCGAATCGATTAGAATAGATTAGAGTAGGGTAGGGTAGAACAGAATAGAATAGAGTAGAAAAGAGTAGAATGGTGTGGAAGGGAGTTGAATGGAGCCAAATAGAGACAAATAAAGTAGAAAGGGTTGAGTAGAGCTGAGCAGGGCTGAATAAGGTTCACTCGAGCCTAATTATGCTGAATTGAGCAGAATCGAGACGAATTGACCCAATTCAAGCCAAATAGAGCTAAATCGAGCCGATTCAAGCCTAATCACATGGAATCGCGTCGAAATGCGTTGAATCGAATAGATTAGAGTAGAGGAGGGTACGGCAGGAGAGGCTAGACTACAACACAACAGAACACAATAGAAAGAAGAGAATAGAATTAAGTAGAGTCGGGTCCAGTAGAATAGAGTCAAATTGAGTTGAAGAGAGCCGAAAAGAGCCAAACAGAGCTGAATACAGCCGAATTGACCAAATTCAAGGTGAATGGAGATGAATCATGTCGAGTCGTTTGAAATGTGTCGAATCGAATCAAATAGATTAGTGTGGGGAAGGTAAGGTTAGGGTAGGGTAGAGAAGAATAGAATAGAGTAGAATAGAACAGAACAGAAAGAATCGAGTAGACTAGAGTCAAATAGAGTCGAATACTGCCAAAAAGAGCCGAATAGAGTGGAAAAGAGCCGAATAGAACCGAATCGAGTTTAATGGAGCAGAAAGGAGATGAATCGAGCTGATATGACCCGAATCAGGTCGAATCCCATTCAAGTGTGTCGAATAGCATAGAACAGATTACAGTAGGCTAAGTTAGGGTAGGGTAGGGTAGGATAGAGTGCAGTAGAACAGAACAGAACAGAAGAGAACAGAACTGAAAGAATAGGGTCGAGAAGAGCAGAGTATAGAAGAGTAGAGTAGAGCAGAGTCGAACATTGCCGAATAGAGCCAAATAGAGCCCAAAAGAGCTAAATGGATAGAAACCAAGACGAATCACGCCGAATCCCGTGGAATCGTGCCGTATCGCGTCGAATCCCGTCGAATTGCATTGAATCTGATCAATTCCAATCCAATCCAATCCAATCAATTAGAATAGACTACAGTAGGGTAGAGTACAATACAATACAGTAGAGAATAGTTTAGGATGGAGTAGAATGGTGTAGCATGGAGTCGAGTGGAGTCGAAAAGAGATAATAGAGTTGAGTAGAGTCTAATAGAGCCGAATAGAGCTGCATAGAGCCTATTCGAGCTGACTAGAGCCGAATGGAGCCGATTAGAGCTGAATCGAACCGATTTGAGCCGATTGGGGATGAATGGAGTGGAAAGGAGCCGATTTGAGCCGAATCGCATCGAGATGCGTGGAATCGAATCCAGTAGAATAGATTAGATTAGGGTAGGATGGAATAGAGTAGACTTGAACACAGTAGAAGAGAATGGAAAGGATACAATAGAATAGATTAGAAAAGGGTAGAGCAGAGCAGAATAGTGTAGAGTAGAATAGAGTAGAGTAGAACAGAGTCGAATCAAGCTGAATGGAGACGAAACGAGACAAATCGCATCGAATGGCGTCGAATCCCATCGAATCAATTACAGTAAGGTATAGTAGAAGAGCGTAGAATGGAGTAGAATGGTGTGCAATGGAATCGAGTAGAGTAGAAAAGAGCTGAATAGAGCCGAATAGGGCCAAAGAGGGCCAAATCGAGCTGAATTGAGCGAAATCGAGCCGAATCCAGTGAATCGAGCCTAATGGAGCCAAATCGAGCCTAATCGAGCTGAATCGACACTATTCGAGACAAATGGAGCCGAATGGACATGAATCACACCGATTCGGCCCCTAGTCGCGTCAAAATATCTTGAATTCAATTGAATAGACTAGAGTAGGGGAGGTTCGGGTAGGCTAGAGTAGGGTAGAATAGAGTAGAATAGAATAAAACAGAAGAGAACACAACAAAATAGAACAGAACAACACAGAACGAATACAGAAAAGAGTAGGCTAGAGTAGAGTAGAGGGGAATAGAGTAGAATAGATTTGAACAGAGCCAAATCGAGCCGAATCGCGTCGAAATGGGTTGAATCAAATCCAATCAAGTGGATTACAATACCTTAGAGTTGGGTAGCATAGGGTAGGGTAGAATAGAGTAGAATAGTACAGAACAGAGTAGAAACAATACAATAGAGTAGAGAAGAGTAGAATAGAGCTGAATAGAGCCAAATGCAGACAAAATGAGAGGAATCGTGTAGAAGCAAGTAGAGTAAATTAGAGTGGTGTTGGGTAGGGTAGAGCAGAATAGAGTAGAATAGTGTGGAATGAATAGAATGGAGTAGAATGGAGTCAAGTAGAAACGAATAGAGTAGAAAAGAGTCGAATAGAGCAGAATAGGGCCGAAGAAGGCCAAATCGAGCAGATTCGAAGCGATTCAAGCCAAAACAAGCTGAATGGAGCCTAACTGAGCCGAATAGAGCCAAATCGAGCCGAATCGAGCCGATTCAAGCTTCATCGCCTCCAATCGCGTTCAACGCGTCAAATCCAATCGAGACGTATAGATTAGAGAAGGGGAGGGGAGGGGAGGGGAGAATAGAACAGAGTAGAGTGGAATAGAAGAGATTAGAACAGAATAGAAGGAATAGAATCGAGTAGAATAGAGTGGAAAAGAGTAGAGTCGAATACAGTCGAATAGAGCCGAATAAGCTGAATAGAGACGAATGGAGCTGAATACAGCCGAAAAGAGCTGTATACTGCCGAATCACACCTAATCGAGCGGAATCAAGCAGAATCGCACTGACTGTCACCGAACAGCGTCGAATCGAATCAGGTCGAATCGAGTCGAGTCACATCGTTTTGAATCAAACAAGGTCGAATCGCTTCATATCGTGTCGAATCCCATCGAATCACGTCGAATAACTTCCAATTGCGTCAAACCTCAGAGAATCCTACTGAATCACGTCGAGTCGCATGGAATCTCATCAAATCCCTTCAGATCTTGCCGAATCCAGTCAAGTCCTATCAAATCGCTTTGCACGGAATCGAATTGAATCCAATAGATTAAAGTAGGGTAGGTTCGGGTGGGGTGCCGTTGGGTCGGGTAGGGTAGAATAGAATAGAGTACAACAGAATAGGAGAGAATAGAACAGAACAGAAAGAATACAACAGAATAGAATAGAGTCAAAGAGAGAGAACATAGCCGAATTGAGCCGAGTGGAGACAAAACGAGACGAATCACGTCCGGTTGCTTCGAATCGCGTCAAATCAAATCGAATCGATTAGAAGAGATTAGGGTAGGGAAGGGTAGAATAGAATAGAGGAAAACAGTGAGGAATGGAGTTGAACGGAGTCCAATAGAGACGGATAGATATGAATAGAGTACAAAAGAGTCTAATAGAGCAGAATAGGGCCGAATAGGCCCAAATAAGGCCTAATTGAGCAGAATCCAGCAGAATCGATGGAATTCGAGCCTAATCGAGCCGAATGGAGTGAAATGGAGCCAAGTCGAGCCGAATAGAGCCGATTCGAACTGAATCGAGCTGATTCAAGCCTAATCGCGTCAAATCGCGTGGAAATACGTCACATCGAATCTAATCAAATAGATCAGGGAAGGGGAGGGGAGGGGCGGGTGGGTAGAATAGAACAGATTAGTACAGAATAGAATATAGTACAGTAGGGTAGAGTAGAGAGAGTAAAGCAGACAAGAGTACAGCAGAGTAGAATTGAGTCAAATAGAGTCAAAGAGTGCAGGATATAGCTGAATAGAGCCAATTCTGGCCGAATCGAGTCAAATGGAAACAAAACGAGATGAATCACACCGAATTGCTTCGAATCGCATCCAATCGAATAGATTAGAGTATCGTAGGGTAGAGTAGAACAGAATAGAGTAGAATAGCGTAGAATGGAGAAGAGTGGAGTCAAATGGAGTCGAACAGAGACAAATAGAGTAGAAAAGAGTCGAATCGAGCCAAATAGGGCCGAATAAGGCTGAACCGAGTGGAAACGAGCTGAATTGAAGCGATTCGAGCCAAATCGAGCTGAATCGAGCTGATGTTGCGGAATCGAGCCGACTCAAGCGTGATGGTGTCCGGTCGCATCGAAATGCTTTGAATCGAATCAAATGGAATCGATTAGAATAGGTTAGGGTAGGGTAGTTTATGATAGGAAGACTAGGGTAGATGCAAGTAGACTACATTAGAGTAGACAAGAGAAGGCTAGAGTAGAAGCCTAGACTAGTAAGCTGGACTAGTCAGCTAGACTAGTGGCATAGAGCAGTAGCCTAGACAACTAGTCTTGAAGAGTACCCTAAGTCAGTAATCTGAACGAGTACCCTTGCCTGAACTCTTAGCCTAATCTAGTACCCTTGCCTGAACTAGTAGTCCTAACAAGTACCCTTGCCTTAACCAGTAGTCTTCACTAGTACCCTTGCCTTCACTAGTAGTATGTCCTTAACAAGTAGCCTGAACGGGTAGCCTTGCCTTAACCAGTACCCTCAACAAGTACCCATGCCTTAACTAGTAGCCTGGCCTTAACTAGTAGCCTGGCCTTAACTAGTAGCCTGAACTAGTACCCTTGCCTTAAGGAGTACCCTTGCCCGAACTACTCCCCTTAATTAGGACCCTTATTGAGTAACCCTAAGTAGTAGAGTATGGTACGGTGGGGTAGCATAGGGTAGGGAAGCATACGGTGGAACAGAGAAAATAGAAGGAAATAGAATAGGTCAGGGTAGGTTAGCTTAGTGTAGGGTATGGTAGAGTAGCATAGGATGGACTAGAGAAAATAGAAAAGGAGACTAGAAAAGAGCAGACTAGATTAGGATAGGCTAGGGTGGGGGAGGGTTTTGTAGAATACAGTAGTGTAGAATGGAATAGAATGGTGTGGAATGGAGTCAAATGGATTCGAACACAGATGAAGAGAGTAGAAAAGAGTTGAATAGAGCCGAATAACGCTGAATAGGACCAAATATGGCCAAAATGAGCCGAATCGAGTCGAGTCGACCAGATTCGGGATGAATGGAGCCTAGTGGAGCTGAAATGAGCCAAATAGAGACAAACTGAACCCAGCAAAATCGAGCCAAAACACACTTAATTGCATCCTATTGCATCGGATCTCGTCGAATTCCATCAAATCCCACCAAAACGCATCAAATCTCGCGGAATCTCACCGAATCCCGTCGAATTGTCTCAAATCGGGTCGAATGGTGTCAAACTGAATGGAATCGAATTAAATTGAATAGATTAGAGCAGTGTAGGTTAGACTGGGATTCAGTAGGGAAGGGCACAGAAGAATAGAATAGAGTAGAACAGAAGAGAATACCAAGAGTAGAACGGAGTAGAGTTGAGTAGAGTGGAATAGTCAGAGTCGGGTAGTGCAGAGTATAGATGAATAGATCCAATTCAAGCCGAATCGATTCGAATGGAGAGGAAAGGAGACAAATCGTGATGAATCGAATCGATTAGAATAGATTAGAGTAGGGTAGGGTAGAACAGAATAGAATAGAGTAGAAAAGAGTAGAATGGTGTGGAAGGGAGTTGAATGGAGCCAAATAGAGACAAAGAAAGTAGAAAGGGTTGAGTAGAGCTGAGCAGGGCTGAATAAGGTTCACTCGAGCCTAATTATGCTGAATTGAGCAGAATCGAGACGAATGGACCCAATTCAAGCCAAATAGAGCTAAATCGAGCCGATTCAAGCCTAATCACATGGAATCGCGTCGAAATGCGTTGAATCGAATAGATTAGAGTAGAGGAGGGTACGGCAGGAGAGGCTAGACTACAACACAACAGAACACAATAGAAAGAAGAGAATAGAATTAAGTAGAGTCGGGTCCAGTAGAATAGAGTCAAATTGAGTTGAAGAGAGCCGAAAAGAGCCAAACAGAGCTGAATACAGCCGAATTGACCAAATTCAAGGTGAATGGAGATGAATCATGTCGAGTCGTTTGAAATGTGTCGAATCGAATCAAATAGATTAGTGTGGGGAAGGTAAGGTTAGGGTAGGGTAGAGAAGAATAGAATAGAGTAGAATAGAAGAGAACAGAAAGAATCGAGTAGACTAGAGTCAAATAGAGTCGAATACTGCCAAAAAGAGCCGAATAGAGTGGAAAAGAGCCGAATAGAACCGAATCGAGTTTAATGGAGCAGAAAGGAGATGAATCGAGCCGATATGACCCGAATCACGTCGAATCCCATTCAAGTGTGTCGAATAGCATAGAACAGATTACAGTAGGCTAAGTTAGGGTAGGGTAGGGTAGAATAGAGTGCAGTAGAACAGAACAGAAGAGAAGAGATCAGAACTGAAAGAATAGGGTCGAGAAGAGCAGAGTATAGAAGAGTAGAGTAGAGCAGAGTCGAACATTGCCGAATAGAGCCAAATAGAGCCCAAAAGAGCTAAATGGATAGAAACCAAGACGAATCACGCCGAATCCCGTGGAATCGTGCCGTATCGCGTCGAATCCCGTCGAATTGCATTGAATCTGATCAATTCCAATCCAATCCAATCCAATCAATTAGAATAGACTACAGTAGGGTAGAGTACAATACAATACAGTAGAGAATAGTTTAGGATGGAGTAGAATGGTGTAGCATGGAGTCGAGTGGAGTCGAAAAGAGATAATAGAGTTGAGTAGAGTCTAATAGAGCCGAATAGAGCTGCATAGAGCCTATTCGAGCTGACTAGAGCCGAATGGAGCCGATTAGAGCTGAATCGAACCGATTTGAGCCGATTGGGGATGAATGGAGTGGAAAGGAGCCGATTTGAGCCGAATCGCATCGAGATGCGTGGAATCGAATCCAGTAGAATAGATTAGATTAGGGTAGGATGGAATAGAGTAGACTTGAACACAGTAGAAGAGAATGGAAAGGATACAATAGAATAAATTAGAAAAGGGTAGAGCAGAGCAGAATAGTGTAGAGTAGAATAGAGTAGAGTAGAACAGAGTCGAATCAAGCTGAATGGAGACGAAACGAGACAAATCGCATCGAATGGCGTCGAATCCCATCGAATCAATTACAGTAAGGTATAGTAGAAGAGCGTAGAATGGAGTAGAATGGTGTGCAATGGAATCGAGTAGAGTAGAAAAGAGCTGAATAGAGCCGAATAGGGCCAAAGAAAGAGGGCCAAATCGAGCTGAATTGAGCGAAATCGAGCCGAATCCAGTGAATCGAGCCTAATGGAGCCAAATCGAGCCTGATCGAGCTGAATCGACACTATTCGAGACAAATGGAGCCGAATGGACATGAATCACACCGATTCGGCCCCTAGTCGCGTCAAAATATCTTGAATTCAATTGAATAGACTAGAGTAGGGGAGGTTCGGGGAGGCTAGAGTAGGGTAGAATAGAGTAGAATAGAATAAAACAGAAGAGAACACAACAAAATAGAACAGAACAACACAGAACGAATACAGAAAAGAGTAGGCTAGAGTAGAGTAGAGGGGAATAGAGTAGAATAGATTTGAACAGAGCCAAATCGAGCCGAATCGCGTCGAAATGGGTTGAATCAAATCCAATCAAGTGGATTACAATACCTTAGAGTTGGGTAGCATAGGGTAGGGTAGAATAGAGTAGAATAGTACAGAACAGAGTAGAAACAATACAATAGAGTAGAGAAGAGTAGAATAGAGCTGAATAGAGCCAAATGCAGACAAAATGAGAGGAATCGTGTAGAAGCAAGTAGAGTAAATTAGAGTGGTGTTGGGTAGGGTAGAGCAGAATAGAGTAGAATAGTGTGGAATGAATAGAATGGAGTAGAATGGAGTCAAGTAGAAACGAATAGAGTAGAAAAGAGTCGAATAGAGCAGAATAGGGCCGAAGAAGGCCAAATCGAGCAGATTCGAAGCGATTCAAGCCAAAACAAGCTGAATGGAGCCTAACTGAGCCGAATAGAGCCAAATCGAGCCGAATCGAGCCGATTCAAGCTTCATCGCCTCCAATCGCGTTCAACGCGTCAAATCCAATCGAGACGTATAGATTAGAGAAGGGGAGGGGAGAATAGAACAGAGTAGAGTGGAATAGAAGAGATTAGAACAGAATAGAAGGAATAGAATCGAGTAGAATAGAGTGGAAAAGAGTAGAGTCGAATACAGTCGAATAGAGCCGAATAAGCTGAATAGAGACGAATGGAGCTGAATACAGCCGAAAAGAGCTGTATACTGCCGAATCACACCTAATCGAGCGGAATCAAGCAGAATCGCACTGACTGTCACCGAACAGCGTCGAATCGAATCAGGTCGAATCGAGTCGAGTCACATCGTTTTGAATCAAACAAGGTCGAATCGCTTCATATCGTGTCGAATCCCATCGAATCACGTCGAATAACTTCCAATTGCGTCAAACCTCAGAGAATCCTACTGAATCACGTCGAGTCGCATGGAATCTCATCAAATCCCTTCAGATCTTGCCGAATCCAGTCAAGTCCTATCAAATCGCTTTGCACGGAATCGAATTGAATCCAATAGATTAAAGTAGGGTAGGTTCGGGTGGGGTGCCGTTGGGTTGGGTAGGGTAGAATAGAATAGAGTACAACAGAATAGGAGAGAATAGAACAGAACAGAAAGAATACAACAGAATAGAATAGAGTCAAAGAGAGAGAACATAGCCGAACTGAGCCGAGTGGAGACAAAACGAGACGAATCACGTCCGGTTGCTTCGAATCGCGTCAAATCAAATCGAATCGATTAGAAGAGATTAGGGTAGGGAAGGGTAGAATAGAATAGAGGAAAACAGTGAGGAATGGAGTTGAACGGAGTCCAATAGAGACGGATAGATATGAATAGAGTACAAAAGAGTCTAATAGAGCAGAATAGGGCCGAATAGGCCCAAATAAGGCCTAATTGAGCAGAATCCAGCAGAATCGATGGAATTCGAGCCTAATCGAGCCGAATGGAGTGAAATGGAGCCAAGTCGAGCCGAATAGAGCCGATTCGAACTGAATCGAGCTGATTCAAGCCTAATCGCGTCAAATCGCGTGGAAATACGTCACATCGAATCTAATCAAATAGATCAGGGAAGGGGAGGGGAGGGGCGGGTGGGTAGAATAGAACAGATTAGTACAGAATAGAATATAGTACAGTAGGGTAGAGTAGAGAGAGTAAAGCAGACAAGAGTACAGCAGAGTAGAATTGAGTCAAATAGAGTCAAAGAGTGCAGGATATAGCTGAATAGAGCCAATTCTGGCCGAATCGAGTCAAATGGAAACAAAACGAGATGAATCACACCGAATTGCTTCGAATCGCATCCAATCGAATAGATTAGAGTATCGTAGGGTAGAGTAGAACAGAATAGAGTAGAATAGCGTAGAATGGAGAAGAGTGGAGTCAAATGGAGTCGAACAGAGACAAATAGAGTAGAAAAGAGTCGAATCGAGCCAAATAGGGCCGAATAAGGCTGAACCGAGTGGAAACGAGCTGAATTGAAGCGATTCGAGCCAAATCGAGCTGAATCGAGCTGATGTTGCGGAATCGAGCCGACTCAAGCGTGATGGTGTCCGGTCGCATCGAAATGCTTTGAATCGAATCAAATGGAATCGATTAGAATAGGTTAGGGTAGGGTAGTTTATGATAGGAAGACTAGGGTAGATGCAAGTAGACTACATTAGAGTAGACAAGAGAAGGCTAGAGTAGAAGCCTAGACTAGTAAGCTGGACTAGTCAGCTAGACTAGTGGCATAGAGCAGTAGCCTAGACAACTAGTCTTGAAGAGTACCCTAAGTCAGTAATCTGAACGAGTACCCTTGCCTGAACTCTTAGCCTAATCTAGTACCCTTGCCTTAACTAGTAGTCCTAACAAGTACCCTTGCCTTAACCAGTAGTCTTCACTAGTACCCTTGCCTTCACTAGTAGTATGTCCTTAACAAGTAGCCTGAACGGGTAGCCTTGCCTTAACCAGTACCCTCAACAAGTACCCATGCCTTAACTAGTAGCCTGGCCTTAACTAGTAGCCTGGCCTTAACTAGTAGCCTGAACTAGTACCCTTGCCTTAAGGAGTACCCATGCCCGAACTACTCCCCTTAATTAGGACCCTTATTGAGTAACCCTAAGTAGTAGAGTATGGTACGGTGGGGTAGCATAGGGTAGGGAAGCATACGGTGGAACAGAGAAAATAGAAGGAAATAGAATAGGTCAGGGTAGGTTAGCTTAGTGTAGGGTATGGTAGAGTAGCATAGGATGGACTAGAGAAAATAGAAAAGGAGACTAGAAAAGAGCAGACTAGATTAGGATAGGCTAGGGTGGGGGAGGGTTTTGTAGAATACAGTAGTGTAGAATGGAATAGAATGGTGTGGAATGGAGTCAAATGGATTCGAACACAGATGAAGAGAGTAGAAAAGAGTTGAATAGAGCCGAATAACGCTGAATAGGACCAAATATGGCCAAAATGAGCCGAATCGAGTCGAGTCGACCAGATTCGGGATGAATGGAGCCTAGTGGAGCTGAAATGAGCCAAATAGAGACAAACTGAACCCAGCAAAATCGAGCCAAAACACACTTAATTGCATCCTATTGCATCGGATCTCATCGAATTCCATCAAATCCCACCAAAACGCATCAAATCTCGCGGAATCTCACCGAATCCCGTCGAATTGTCTCAAATCGGGTCGAATGGTGTCAAACTGAATGGAATCGAATTAAATTGAATAGATTAGAGTAGTGTAGGTTAGACTGGGATTCAGTAGGGAAGGGCACAGAAGAATAGAATAGAGTAGAACAGAAGAGAATACCAAGAGTAGAACGGAGTAGAGTTGAGTAGAGTGGAATAGTCAGAGTCGGGTAGTGCAGAGTATAGATGAATAGATCCAATTCAAGCCGAATCGATTCGAATGGAGAGGAAAGGAGACAAATCGTGATGAATCGAATCGATTAGAATAGATTAGAGTAGGGTAGGGTAGAACAGAATAGAATAGAGTAGAAAAGAGTAGAATGGTGTGGAAGGGAGTTGAATGGAGCCAAATAGAGACAAATAAAGTAGAAAGGGTTGAGTAGAGCTGAGCAGGGCTGAATAAGGTTCACTCGAGCCTAATTATGCTGAATTGAGCAGAATCGAGACGAATTGACCCAATTCAAGCCAAAAAGAGCTAAATCGAGCCGATTCAAGCCTAATCACATGGAATCGCGTCGAAATGCGTTGAATCGAATAGATTAGAGTAGAGGAGGGTACGGCAGGAGAGGCTAGACTACAACACAACAGAACACAATAGAAAGAAGAGAATAGAATTAAGTAGAGTCGGGTCCAGTAGAATAGAGTCAAATTGAGTTGAAGAGAGCCGAAAAGAGCCAAACAGAGCTGAATACAGCCGAATTGACCAAATTCAAGGTGAATGGAGATGAATCATGTCGAGTCGTTTGAAATGTGTCGAATCGAATCAAATAGATTAGTGTGGGGAAGGTAAGGTTAGGGTAGGGTAGAGAAGAATAGAATAGAGTAGAATAGAAGAGAACAGAAAGAATCGAGTAGACTAGAGTCAAATAGAGTCGAATACTGCCAAAAAGAGCCGAATAGAGTGGAAAGAGCCGAATAGAACCGAATCGAGTTTAATGGAGCAGAAAGGAGATGAATCGAGCCGATATGACCCGAATCAGGTCGAATCCCATTCAAGTGTGTCGAATAGCATAGAACAGATTACAGTAGGCTAAGTTAGGGTAGGGTAGGGTAGAATAGAGTGCAGTAGAACAGAACAGAACAGAAGAGAACAGAACTGAAAGAATAGGGTCGAGAAGAGCAGAGTATAGAAGAGTAGAGTACAGCAGAGTCGAACATTGCCGAATAGAGCCAAATAGAGCCCCAAAGAGCTAAATGGATAGAAACCAAGACGAATCACGCCGAATCCCGTGGAATCGTGCCGTATCGCGTCGAATCCCGTCGAATTGCATTGAATCTGATCAATTCCAATCCAATCCAATCCAATCCAATCAATTAGAATAGACTACAGTAGGGTAGAGTACAATACAATACAGTAGAGAATAGTTTAGGATGGAGTAGAATGGTGTAGCATGGAGTCGAGTGGAGTCGAAAAGAGATAATAGAGTTGAGTAGAGTCTAATAGAGCCGAATAGAGCTGCATAGAGCCTATTCGAGCTGACTAGAGCCGAATGGAGCCGATTAGAGCTGAATTGAACCGATTTGAGCCGATTGGGGATGAATGGAGTGGAAAGGAGCCGATTTGAGCCGAATCGCATCGAGATGCGTGGAATCGAATCCAGTAGAATAGATTAGATTAGGGTAGGATGGAATAGAGTAGACTTGAACACAGTAGAAGAGAATGGAAAGGATACAATAGAATAGATTAGAAAAGGGTAGAGCAGAGCAGAATAGTGTAGAGTAGAATAGAGTAGAGTAGAACAGAGTCGAATCAAGCTGAATGGAGACGAAACGAGACAAATCGCGTCGAATGGCGTCGAATCCCATCGAATCAATTACAGTAGGGTATAGTAGAAGAGTGTAGAATGGAGTAGAATGGTGTGCAATGGAATCGAGTAGAGTAGAAAAGAGCTGAATAGAGCCGAATAGGGCCAAAGAGGGCCAAATCGAGCTGAATTGAGCGAAATCGAGCCGAATCCAGTGAATCGAGCCTAATGGAGCCAAATCGAGCCTGATCGAGCTGAATCGACACTATTCGAGACAAATGGAGCCGAATGGACATGAATCACACCGATTCGGCCCCTAGTCGCGTCAAAATTTCTCGAATTCAATTGAATAGACTAGAACAGGGGAGGTTCGGGTAGGCTAGAGTAGGGTAGAATAGAGTAGAATAGAATAAAACAGAAGAGAACACAACAAAATAGAACAGAACAACACAGAACGAATACAGAAAAGAGTAGGCTAGAGTAGAGTAGAGGGGAATAGAGTAGAGTAGAATAGATTTGAACAGAGCCAAATCGAGCCGAATCGCGTCGAAATGGGTTGAATCAAATCCAATCAAGTGGATTACAATACCTTAGAGTTGGGTAGCATAGGGTAGGGTAGAATAGAGTAGAATAGTACAGAACAGAGTAGAAACAATACAATAGAGTAGAGAAGAGTAGAATAGAGCTGAATAGAGCCAAATGCAGACAAAATGAGAGGAATCGTGTAGAAGCAAGTAGAGTAAATTAGAGTGGTGTTGGGTAGGGTAGAGCAGAATAGAGTAGAATAGTGTGGAATGAATAGAATGGAGTAGAATGGAGTCAAGTAGAAACGAATAGAGTAGAAAAGAGTCGAATAGAGCAGAATAGGGCCGAAGAAGGCCAAATCGAGCAGATTCGAAGCGATTCAAGCCAAAACAAGCTGAATGGAGCCTAACTGAGCCGAATAGAGCCAAATCGAGCCGAATCGAGCCGATTCAAGCTTCATCGCCTCCAATCGCGTTCAACGCGTCAAATCCAATCGAGACGTATAGATTAGAGAAGGGGAGGGGAGGGGAGGGGAGAATAGAACAGAGTAGAGTGGAATAGAAGAGATTAGAACAGAATAGAAGGAATAGAATCGAGTAGAATAGAGTGGAAAAGAGTAGAGTCGAATACAGTCGAATAGAGCCGAATAAGCTGAATAGAGACGAATGGAGCTGAATACAGCCGAAAAGAGCTGTATACTGCCGAATCACACCTAATCGAGCGGAATCAAGCAGAATCGCACTGACTGTCACCGAACAGCGTCGAATCGAATCAGGTCGAATCGAGTCGAGTCACATCGTTTTGAATCAAACAAGGTCAAATCGCTTCATATCGTGTCGAATCCCATCGAATCACGTCGAATAACTTCGAATTGCGTCAAACCTCAGAGAATCCTACTGAATCACGTCGAGTCGCATGGAATCTCATCAAATCCCTTCAGATCTTGCCGAATCCAGTCAAGTCCTATCAAATCGCTTTGCACGGAATCGAATTGAATCCAATAGATTAAAGTAGGGTAGGTTCGGGTGGGGTGCCGTTGGGTCGGGTAGGGTAGAATAGAATAGAGTACAACAGAATAGGAGAGAATAGAACAGAACAGAAAGAATACAACAGAATAGAATAGAGTCAAAGAGAGAGAACATAGCCGAATTGAGCCGAGTGGAGACAAAACGAGACGAATCACGTCCGGTTGCTTCGAATCGCGTCAAATCAAATCGAATCGATTAGAAGAGATTAGGGTAGGGAAGGGTAGAATAGAATAGAGGAAAACAGTGAGGAATGGAGTTGAACGGAGTCCAATAGAGACGGATAGATATGAATAGAGTACAAAAGAGTCTAATAGAGCAGAATAGGGCCGAATAGGCCCAAATAAGGCCTAATTGAGCAGAATCCAGCAGAATCGATGGAATTCGAGCCTAATCGAGCCGAATGGAGTGAAATGGAGCCAAGTCGAGCCGAATAGAGCCGATTCGAACTGAATCGAGCTGATTCAAGCCTAATCGCGTCAAATCGCGTGGAAATACGTCACATCGAATCTAATCAAATAGATCAGGGAAGGGGAGGGGAGGGGCGGGTGGGTAGAATAGAACAGATTAGTACAGAATAGAATATAGTACAGTAGGGTAGAGTAGAGAGAGTAAAGCAGACAAGAGTACAGCAGAGTAGAATTGAGTCAAATAGAGTCAAAGAGTGCAGGATATAGCTGAATAGAGCCAATTCTGGCCGAATCGAGTCAAATGGAAACAAAACGAGATGAATCACACCGAATTGCTTCGAATCGCATCCAATCGAATAGATTAGAGTATCGTAGGGTAGAGTAGAACAGAATAGAGTAGAATAGCGTAGAATGGAGAAGAGTGGAGTCAAATGGAGTCGAACAGAGACAAATAGAGTAGAAAAGAGTCGAATCGAGCCAAATAGGGCCGAATAAGGCTGAACCGAGTGGAAACGAGCTGAATTGAAGCGATTCGAGCCAAATCGAGCTGAATCGAGCTGATGTTGCGGAATCGAGCCGACTCAAGCGTGATGGTGTCCGGTCGCATCGAAATGCTTTGAATCGAATCAAATGGAATCGATTAGAATAGGTTAGGGTAGGGTAGTTTATGATAGGAAGACTAGGGTAGATGCAAGTAGACTACATTAGAGTAGACAAGAGAAGGCTAGAGTAGAAGCCTAGACTAGTAAGCTGGACTAGTCAGCTAGACTAGTGGCATAGAGCAGTAGCCTAGACAACTAGTCTTGAAGAGTACCCTAAGTCAGTAATCTGAACGAGTACCCTTGCCTGAACTCTTAGCCTAATCTAGTACCCTTGCCTGAACTAGTAGTCCTAACAAGTACCCTTGCCTTAACCAGTAGTCTTCACTAGTACCCTTGCCTTCACTAGTAGTATGTCCTTAACAAGTAGCCTGAACGGGTAGCCTTGCCTTAACCAGTACCCTCAACAAGTACCCATGCCTTAACTAGTAGCCTGGCCTTAACTAGTAGCCTGGCCTTAACTAGTAGCCTGAACTAGTACCCTTGCCTTAAGGAGTACCCTTGCCCGAACTACTCCCCTTAATTAGGACCCTTATTGAGTAACCCTAAGTAGTAGAGTATGGTACGGTGGGGTAGCATAGGGTAGGGAAGCATACGGTGGAACAGAGAAAATAGAAGGAAATAGAATAGGTCAGGGTGGGTTAGCTTAGTGTAGGGTATGGTAGAGTAGCATAGGATGGACTAGAGAAAATAGAAAAGGAGACTAGAAAAGAGCAGACTAGATTAGGATAGGCTAGGGTGGGGGAGGGTTTTGTAGAATACAGTAGTGTAGAATGGAATAGAATGGTGTGGAATGGAGTCAAATGGATTCGAACACAGATGAAGAGAGTAGAAAAGAGTTGAATAGAGCCGAATAACGCTGAATAGGACCAAATATGGCCAAAATGAGCCGAATCGAGTCGAGTCGACCAGATTCGGGATGAATGGAGCCTAGTGGAGCTGAAATGAGCCAAATAGAGACAAACTGAACCCAGCAAAATCGAGCCAAAACACACTTAATTGCATCCTATTGCATCGGATCTCGTCGAATTCCATCAAATCCCACCAAAACGCATCAAATCTCGCGGAATCTCACCGAATCCCGTCGAATTGTCTCAAATCGGGTCGAATGGTGTCAAACTGAATGGAATCGAATTAAATTGAATAGATTAGAGTAGTGTAGGTTAGACTGGGATTCAGTAGGGAAGGGCACAGAAGAATAGAATAGAGTAGAACAGAAGAGAATACCAAGAGTAGAACGGAGTAGAGTTGAGTAGAGTGGAATAGTCAGAGTCGGGTAGTGCAGAGTATAGATGAATAGATCCAATTCAAGCCGAATCGATTCGAATGGAGAGGAAAGGAGACAAATCGTGATGAATCGAATCGATTAGAATAGATTAGAGTAGGGTAGGGTAGAACAGAATAGAATAGAGTAGAAAAGAGTAGAATGGTGTGGAAGGGAGTTGAATGGAGCCAAATAGAGACAAATAAAGTAGAAAGGGTTGAGTAGAGCTGAGCAGGGCTGAATAAGGTTCACTCGAGCCTAATTATGCTGAATTGAGCAGAATCGAGACGAATTGACCCAATTCAAGCCAAAAAGAGCTAAATCGAGCCGATTCAAGCCTAATCACATGGAATCGCGTCGAAATGCGTTGAATCGAATAGATTAGAGTAGAGGAGGGTACGGCAGGAGAGGCTAGACTACAACACAACAGAACACAATAGAAAGAAGAGAATAGAATTAAGTAGAGTCGGGTCCAGTAGAATAGAGTCAAATTGAGTTGAAGAGAGCCGAAAAGAGCCAAACAGAGCTGAATACAGCCGAATTGACCAAATTCAAGGTGAATGGAGATGAATCATGTCGAGTCGTTTGAAATGTGTCGAATCGAATCAAATAGATTAGTGTGGGGAAGGTAAGGTTAGGGTAGGGTAGAGAAGAATAGAATAGAGTAGAATAGAAGAGAACAGAAAGAATCGAGTAGACTAGAGTCAAATAGAGTCGAATACTGCCAAAAAGAGCCGAATAGAGTGGAAAGAGCCGAATAGAACCGAATCGAGTTTAATGGAGCAGAAAGGAGATGAATCGAGCCGATATGACCCGAATCAGGTCGAATCCCATTCAAGTGTGTCGAATAGCATAGAACAGATTACAGTAGGCTAAGTTAGGGTAGGGTAGGGTAGAATAGAGTGCAGTAGAACAGAACAGAACAGAAGAGAACAGAACTGAAAGAATAGGGTCGAGAAGAGCAGAGTATAGAAGAGTAGAGTACAGCAGAGTCGAACATTGCCGAATAGAGCCAAATAGAGCCCCAAAGAGCTAAATGGATAGAAACCAAGACGAATCACGCCGAATCCCGTGGAATCGTGCCGTATCGCGTCGAATCCCGTCGAATTGCATTGAATCTGATCAATTCCAATCCAATCCAATCCAATCCAATCAATTAGAATAGACTACAGTAGGGTAGAGTACAATACAATACAGTAGAGAATAGTTTAGGATGGAGTAGAATGGTGTAGCATGGAGTCGAGTGGAGTCGAAAAGAGATAATAGAGTTGAGTAGAGTCTAATAGAGCCGAATAGAGCTGCATAGAGCCTATTCGAGCTGACTAGAGCCGAATGGAGCCGATTAGAGCTGAATTGAACCGATTTGAGCCGATTGGGGATGAATGGAGTGGAAAGGAGCCGATTTGAGCCGAATCGCATCGAGATGCGTGGAATCGAATCCAGTAGAATAGATTAGATTAGGGTAGGATGGAATAGAGTAGACTTGAACACAGTAGAAGAGAATGGAAAGGATACAATAGAATAGATTAGAAAAGGGTAGAGCAGAGCAGAATAGTGTAGAGTAGAATAGAGTAGAGTAGAACAGAGTCGAATCAAGCTGAATGGAGACGAAACGAGACAAATCGCGTCGAATGGCGTCGAATCCCATCGAATCAATTACAGTAGGGTATAGTAGAAGAGTGTAGAATGGAGTAGAATGGTGTGCAATGGAATCGAGTAGAGTAGAAAAGAGCTGAATAGAGCCGAATAGGGCCAAAGAGGGCCAAATCGAGCTGAATTGAGCGAAATCGAGCCGAATCCAGTGAATCGAGCCTAATGGAGCCAAATCGAGCCTGATCGAGCTGAATCGACACTATTCGAGACAAATGGAGCCGAATGGACATGAATCACACCGATTCGGCCCCTAGTCGCGTCAAAATTTCTCGAATTCAATTGAATAGACTAGAACAGGGGAGGTTCGGGTAGGCTAGAGTAGGGTAGAATAGAGTAGAATAGAATAAAACAGAAGAGAACACAACAAAATAGAACAGAACAACACAGAACGAATACAGAAAAGAGTAGGCTAGAGTAGAGTAGAGGGGAATAGAGTAGAGTAGAATAGATTTGAACAGAGCCAAATCGAGCCGAATCGCGTCGAAATGGGTTGAATCAAATCCAATCAAGTGGATTACAATACCTTAGAGTTGGGTAGCATAGGGTAGGGTAGAATAGAGTAGAATAGTACAGAACAGAGTAGAAACAATACAATAGAGTAGAGAAGAGTAGAATAGAGCTGAATAGAGCCAAATGCAGACAAAATGAGAGGAATCGTGTAGAAGCAAGTAGAGTAAATTAGAGTGGTGTTGGGTAGGGTAGAGCAGAATAGAGTAGAATAGTGTGGAATGAATAGAATGGAGTAGAATGGAGTCAAGTAGAAACGAATAGAGTAGAAAAGAGTCGAATAGAGCAGAATAGGGCCGAAGAAGGCCAAATCGAGCAGATTCGAAGCGATTCAAGCCAAAACAAGCTGAATGGAGCCTAACTGAGCCGAATAGAGCCAAATCGAGCCGAATCGAGCCGATTCAAGCTTCATCGCCTCCAATCGCGTTCAACGCGTCAAATCCAATCGAGACGTATAGATTAGAGAAGGGGAGGGGAGGGGAGGGGAGAATAGAACAGAGTAGAGTGGAATAGAAGAGATTAGAACAGAATAGAAGGAATAGAATCGAGTAGAATAGAGTGGAAAAGAGTAGAGTCGAATACAGTCGAATAGAGCCGAATAAGCTGAATAGAGACGAATGGAGCTGAATACAGCCGAAAAGAGCTGTATACTGCCGAATCACACCTAATCGAGCGGAATCAAGCAGAATCGCACTGACTGTCACCGAACAGCGTCGAATCGAATCAGGTCGAATCGAGTCGAGTCACATCGTTTTGAATCAAACAAGGTCGAATCGCTTCATATCGTGTCGAATCCCATCGAATCACGTCGAATAACTTCCAATTGCGTCAAACCTCAGAGAATCCTACTGAATCACGTCGAGTCGCATGGAATCTCATCAAATCCCTTCAGATCTTGCCGAATCCAGTCAAGTCCTATCAAATCGCTTTGCACGGAATCGAATTGAATCCAATAGATTAAAGTAGGGTAGGTTCGGGTGGGGTGCCGTTGGGTCGGGTAGGGTAGAATAGAATAGAGTACAACAGAATAGGAGAGAATAGAACAGAACAGAAAGAATACAACAGAATAGAATAGAGTCAAAGAGAGAGAACATAGCCGAATTGAGCCGAGTGGAGACAAAACGAGACGAATCACGTCCGGTTGCTTCGAATCGCGTCAAATCAAATCGAATCGATTAGAAGAGATTAGGGTAGGGAAGGGTAGAATAGAATAGAGGAAAACAGTGAGGAATGGAGTTGAACGGAGTCCAATAGAGACGGATAGATATGAATAGAGTACAAAAGAGTCTAATAGAGCAGAATAGGGCCGAATAGGCCCAAATAAGGCCTAATTGAGCAGAATCCAGCAGAATCGATGGAATTCGAGCCTAATCGAGCCGAATGGAGTGAAATGGAGCCAAGTCGAGCCGAATAGAGCCGATTCGAACTGAATCGAGCTGATTCAAGCCTAATCGCGTCAAATCGCGTGGAAATACGTCACATCGAATCTAATCAAATAGATCAGGGAAGGGGAGGGGAGGGGCGGGTGGGTAGAATAGAACAGATTAGTACAGAATAGAATATAGTACAGTAGGGTAGAGTAGAGAGAGTAAAGCAGACAAGAGTACAGCAGAGTAGAATTGAGTCAAATAGAGTCAAAGAGTGCAGGATATAGCTGAATAGAGCCAATTCTGGCCGAATCGAGTCAAATGGAAACAAAACGAGATGAATCACACCGAATTGCTTCGAATCGCATCCAATCGAATAGATTAGAGTATCGTAGGGTAGAGTAGAACAGAATAGAGTAGAATAGCGTAGAATGGAGAAGAGTGGAGTCAAATGGAGTCGAACAGAGACAAATAGAGTAGAAAAGAGTCGAATCGAGCCAAATAGGGCCGAATAAGGCTGAACCGAGTGGAAACGAGCTGAATTGAAGCGATTCGAGCCAAATCGAGCTGAATCGAGCTGATGTTGCGGAATCGAGCCGACTCAAGCGTGATGGTGTCCGGTCGCATCGAAATGCTTTGAATCGAATCAAATGGAATCGATTAGAATAGGTTAGGGTAGGGTAGTTTATGATAGGAAGACTAGGGTAGATGCAAGTAGACTACATTAGAGTAGACAAGAGAAGGCTAGAGTAGAAGCCTAGACTAGTAAGCTGGACTAGTCAGCTAGACTAGTGGCATAGAGCAGTAGCCTAGACAACTAGTCTTGAAGAGTACCCTAAGTCAGTAATCTGAACGAGTACCCTTGCCTGAACTCTTAGCCTAATCTAGTACCCTTGCCTGAACTAGTAGTCCTAACAAGTACCCTTGCCTTAACCAGTAGTCTTCACTAGTACCCTTGCCTTCACTAGTAGTATGTCCTTAACAAGTAGCCTGAACGGGTAGCCTTGCCTTAACCAGTACCCTCAACAAGTACCCATGCCTTAACTAGTAGCCTGGCCTTAACTAGTAGCCTGGCCTTAACTAGTAGCCTGAACTAGTACCCTTGCCTTAAGGAGTACCCTTGCCCGAACTACTCCCCTTAATTAGGACCCTTATTGAGTAACCCTAAGTAGTAGAGTATGGTACGGTGGGGTAGCATAGGGTAGGGAAGCATACGGTGGAACAGAGAAAATAGAAGGAAATAGAATAGGTCAGGGTGGGTTAGCTTAGTGTAGGGTATGGTAGAGTAGCATAGGATGGACTAGAGAAAATAGAAAAGGAGACTAGAAAAGAGCAGACTAGATTAGGATAGGCTAGGGTGGGGGAGGGTTTTGTAGAATACAGTAGTGTAGAATGGAATAGAATGGTGTGGAATGGAGTCAAATGGATTCGAACACAGATGAAGAGAGTAGAAAAGAGTTGAATAGAGCCGAATAACGCTGAATAGGACCAAATATGGCCAAAATGAGCCGAATCGAGTTGAGTCGACCAGATTCGGGATGAATGGAGCCTAGTGGAGCTGAAATGAGCCAAATAGAGACAAACTGAACCCAGCAAAATCGAGCCAAAACACACTTAATTGCATCCTATTGCATCGGATCTCGTCGAATTCCATCAAATCCCACCAAAACGCATCAAATCTCGCGGAATCTCACCGAATCCCGTCGAATTGTCTCAAATCGGGTCGAATGGTGTCAAACTGAATGGAATCGAATTAAATTGAATAGATTAGAGCAGTGTAGGTTAGACTGGGATTCAGTAGGGAAGGGCACAGAAGAATAGAATAGAGTAGAACAGAAGAGAATACCAAGAGTAGAACGGAGTAGAGTTGAGTAGAGTGGAATAGTCAGAGTCGGGTAGTGCAGAGTATAGATGAATAGATCCAATTCAAGCCGAATCGATTCGAATGGAGAGGAAAGGAGACAAATCGTGATGAATCGAATCGATTAGAATAGATTAGAGTAGGGTAGGGTAGAACAGAATAGAATAGAGTAGAAAAGAGTAGAATGGTGTGGAAGGGAGTTGAATGGAGCCAAATAGAGACAAAGAAAGTAGAAAGGGTTGAGTAGAGCTGAGCAGGGCTGAATAAGGTTCACTCGAGCCTAATTATGCTGAATTGAGCAGAATCGAGACGAATTGACCCAATTCAAGCCAAATAGAGCTAAATCGAGCCGATTCAAGCCTAATCACATGGAATCGCGTCGAAATGCGTTGAATCGAATAGATTAGAGTAGAGGAGGGTACGGCAGGAGAGGCTAGACTACAACACAACAGAACACAATAGAAAGAAGAGAATAGAATTAAGTAGAGTCGGGTCCAGTAGAATAGAGTCAAATTGAGTTGAAGAGAGCCGAAAAGAGCCAAACAGAGCTGAATACAGCCGAATTGACCAAATTCAAGGTGAATGGAGATGAATCATGTCGAGTCGTTTGAAATGTGTCGAATCGAATCAAATAGATTAGTATGGGGAAGGTAAGGTTAGGGTAGGGTAGAGAAGAATAGAATAGAGTAGAATAGAAGAGAACAGAAAGAATCGAGTAGACTAGAGTCAAATAGAGTCGAATACTGCCAAAAAGAGCCGAATAGAGTGGAAAAGAGCCGAATAGAACCGAATCGAGTTTAATGGAGCAGAAAGGAGATGAATCGAGCTGATATGACCCGAATCAGGTCGAATCCCATTCAAGTGTGTCGAATAGCATAGAACAGATTACAGTAGGCTAAGTTAGGGTAGGGTAGGGTAGAATAGAGTGCAGTAGAACAGAACAGAACAGAAGAGAACAGAACTGAAAGAATAGGGTCGAGAAGAGCAGAGTATAGAAAAGTAGAGTAGAGCAGAGTCGAACATTGCCGAATAGAGCCAAATAGAGCCCAAAAGAGCTAAATGGATAGAAACCAAGACGAATCACGCCGAATCCCGTGGAATCGTGCCGTATCGCGTCGAATCCCGTCGAATTGCATTGAATCTGATCAATTCCAATCCAATCCAATCCAATCAATTAGAATAGACTACAGTAGGGTAGAGTACAATACAATACAGTAGAGAATAGTTTAGGATGGAGTAGAATGGTGTAGCATGGAGTCGAGTGGAGTCGAAAAGAGATAATAGAGTTGAGTAGAGTCTAATAGAGCCGAATAGAGCTGCATAGAGCCTATTCGAGCTGACTAGAGCCGAATGGAGCCGATTAGAGCTGAATCGAACCGATTTGAGCCGATTGGGGATGAATGGAGTGGAAAGGAGCCGATTTGAGCCGAATCGCATCGAGATGCGTGGAATCGAATCCAGTAGAATAGATTAGATTAGGGTAGGATGGAATAGAGTAGACTTGAACACAGTAGAAGAGAATGGAAAGGATACAATAGAATAGATTAGAAAAGGGTAGAGCAGAGCAGAATAGTGTAGAGTAGAATAGAGTAGAGTAGAACAGAGTCGAATCAAGCTGAATGGAGACGAAACGAGACAAATCGCATCGAATGGCGTCGAATCCCATCGAATCAATTACAGTAAGGTATAGTAGAAGAGCGTAGAATGGAGTAGAATGGTGTGCAATGGAATCGAGTAGAGTAGAAAAGAGCTGAATAGAGCCGAATAGGGCCAAAGAGGGCCAAATCGAGCTGAATTGAGTGAAATCGAGCCGAATCCAGTGAATCGAGCCTAATGGAGCCAAATCGAGCCTAATCGAGCTGAATCGACACTATTCGAGACAAATGGAGCCGAATGGACATGAATCACACCGATTCGGCCCCTAGTCGCGTCAAAATATCTTGAATTCAATTGAATAGACTAGAGTAGGGGAGGTTCGGGTAGGCTAGAGTAGGGTAGAATAGAGTAGAATAGAATAAAACAGAAGAGAACACAACAAAATAGAACAGAACAACACAGAACGAATACAGAAAAGAGTAGGCTGGAGTAGAGTAGAGGGGAATAGAGTAGAGTAGAATAGATTTGAACAGAGCCAAATCGAGCCGAATCGCGTCGAAATGGGTTGAATCAAATCCAATCAAGTGGATTACAATACCTTAGAGTTGGGTAGCATAGGGTAGGGTAGAATAGAGTAGAATAGTACAGAACAGAGTAGAAACAATACAATAGAGTAGAGAAGAGTAGAATAGAGCTGAATAGAGCCAAATGCAGACAAAATGAGAGGAATCGTGTAGAAGCAAGTAGAGTAAATTAGAGTGGTGTTGGGTAGGGTAGAGCAGAATAGAGTAGAATAGTGTGGAATGAATAGAATGGAGTAGAATGGAGTCAAGTAGAAACGAATAGAGTAGAAAAGAGTCGAATAGAGCAGAATAGGGCCGAAGAAGGCCAAATCGAGCAGATTCGAAGCGATTCAAGCCAAAACAAGCTGAATGGAGCCTAACTGAGCCGAATAGAGCCAAATCGAGCCGAATCGAGCCGATTCAAGCTTCATCGCCTCCAATCGCGTTCAACGCGTCAAATCCAATCGAGACGTATAGATTAGAGAAGGGGAGGGGAGGGGAGAATAGAACAGAGTAGAGTGGAATAGAAGAGATTAGAACAGAATAGAAGGAATAGAATCGAGTAGAATAGAGTGGAAAAGAGTAGAGTCGAATACAGTCGAATAGAGCCGAATAAGCTGAATAGAGACGAATGGAGCTGAATACAGCCGAAAAGAGCTGTATACTGCCGAATCACACCTAATCGAGCGGAATCAAGCAGAATCGCACTGACTGTCACCGAACAGCGTCGAATCGAATCAGGTCGAATCGAGTCGAGTCACATCGTTTTGAATCAAACAAGGTCGAATCGCTTCATATCGTGTCGAATCCCATCGAATCACGTCGAATAACTTCCAATTGCGTCAAACCTCAGAGAATCCTACTGAATCACGTCGAGTCGCATGGAATCTCATCAAATCCCTTCAGATCTTGCCGAATCCAGTCAAGTCCTATCAAATCGCTTTGCACGGAATCGAATTGAATCCAATAGATTAAAGTAGGGTAGGTTCGGGTGGGGTGCCGTTGGGTCGGGTAGGGTAGAATAGAATAGAGTACAACAGAATAGGAGAGAATAGAACAGAACAGAAAGAATACAACAGAATAGAATAGAGTCAAAGAGAGAGAACATAGCCGAATTGAGCCGAGTGGAGACAAAACGAGACGAATCACGTCCGGTTGCTTCGAATCGCGTCAAATCAAATCGAATCGATTAGAAGAGATTAGGGTAGGGAAGGGTAGAATAGAATAGAGGAAAACAGTGAGGAATGGAGTTGAACGGAGTCCAATAGAGACGGATAGATATGAATAGAGTACAAAAGAGTCTAATAGAGCAGAATAGGGCCGAATAGGCCCAAATAAGGCCTAATTGAGCAGAATCCAGCAGAATCGATGGAATTCGAGCCTAATCGAGCCGAATGGAGTGAAATGGAGCCAAGTCGAGCCGAATAGAGCCGATTCGAACTGAATCGAGCTGATTCAAGCCTAATCGCGTCAAATCGCGTGGAAATACGTCACATCGAATCTAATCAAATAGATCAGGGAAGGGGAGGGGAGGGGCGGGTGGGTAGAATAGAACAGATTAGTACAGAATAGAATATAGTACAGTAGGGTAGAGTAGAGAGAGTAAAGCAGACAAGAGTACAGCAGAGTAGAATTGAGTCAAATAGAGTCAAAGAGTGCAGGATATAGCTGAATAGAGCCAATTCTGGCCGAATCGAGTCAAATGGAAACAAAACGAGATGAATCACACCGAATTGCTTCGAATCGCATCCAATCGAATAGATTAGAGTATCGTAGGGTAGAGTAGAACAGAATAGAGTAGAATAGCGTAGAATGGAGAAGAGTGGAGTCAAATGGAGTCGAACAGAGACAAATAGAGTAGAAAAGAGTCGAATCGAGCCAAATAGGGCCGAATAAGGCTGAACCGAGTGGAAACGAGCTGAATTGAAGCGATTCGAGCCAAATCGAGCTGAATCGAGCTGATGTTGCAGAATCGAGCCGACTCAAGCGTGATGGTGTCCGGTCGCATCGAAATGCTTTGAATCGAATCAAATGGAATCGATTAGAATAGGTTAGGGTAGGGTAGTTTATGATAGGAAGACTAGGGTAGATGCAAGTAGACTACATTAGAGTAGACAAGAGAAGGCTAGAGTAGAAGCCTAGACTAGTAAGCTGGACTAGTCAGCTAGACTAGTGGCATAGAGCAGTAGCCTAGACAACTAGTCTTGAAGAGTACCCTAAGTCAGTAATCTGAACGAGTACCCTTGCCTGAACTCTTAGCCTAATCTAGTACCCTTGCCTGAACTAGTAGTCCTAACAAGTACCCTTGCCTTAACCAGTAGTCTTCACTAGTACCCTTGCCTTCACTAGTAGTATGTCCTTAACAAGTAGCCTGAACGGGTAGCCTTGCCTTAACCAGTACCCTCAACAAGTACCCATGCCTTAACTAGTAGCCTGGCCTTAACTAGTAGCCTGGCCTTAACTAGTAGCCTGAACTAGTACCCTTGCCTTAAGGAGTACCCTTGCCCGAACTACTCCCCTTAATTAGGACCCTTATTGAGTAACCCTAAGTAGTAGAGTATGGTACGGTGGGGTAGCATAGGGTAGGGAAGCATACGGTGGAACAGAGAAAATAGAAGGAAATAGAATAGGTCAGGGTGGGTTAGCTTAGTGTAGGGTATGGTAGAGTAGCATAGGATGGACTAGAGAAAATAGAAAAGGAGACTAGAAAAGAGCAGACTAGATTAGGATAGGCTAGGGTGGGGGAGGGTTTTGTAGAATACAGTAGTGTAGAATGGAATAGAATGGTGTGGAATGGAGTCAAATGGATTCGAACACAGATGAAGAGAGTAGAAAAGAGTTGAATAGAGCCGAATAACGCTGAATAGGACCAAATATGGCCAAAATGAGCCGAATCGAGTCGAGTCGACCAGATTCGGGATGAATGGAGCCTAGTGGAGCTGAAATGAGCCAAATAGAGACAAACTGAACCCAGCAAAATCGAGCCAAAACACACTTAATTGCATCCTATTGCATCGGATCTCGTCGAATTCCATCAAATCCCACCAAAACGCATCAAATCTCGCGGAATCTCACCGAATCCCGTCGAATTGTCTCAAATCGGGTCGAATGGTGTCAAACTGAATGGAATCGAATTAAATTGAATAGATTAGAGCAGTGTAGGTTAGACTGGGATTCAGTAGGGAAGGGCACAGAAGAATAGAATAGAGTAGAACAGAAGAGAATACCAAGAGTAGAACGGAGTAGAGTTGAGTAGAGTGGAATAGTCAGAGTCGGGTAGTGCAGAGTATAGATGAATAGATCCAATTCAAGCCGAATCGATTCGAATGGAGAGGAAAGGAGACAAATCGTGATGAATCGAATCGATTAGAATAGATTAGAGTAGGGTAGGGTAGAACAGAATAGAATAGAGTAGAAAAGAGTAGAATGGTGTGGAAGGGAGTTGAATGGAGCCAAATAGAGACAAATAAAGTAGAAAGGGTTGAGTAGAGCTGAGCAGGGCTGAGTAAGGTTCACTCGAGCCTAATTATGCTGAATTGAGCAGAATCGAGACGAATTGACCCAATTCAAGCCAAATAGAGCTAAATCGAGCCGATTCAAGCCTAATCACATGGAATCGCGTCGAAATGCGTTGAATCGAATAGATTAGAGTAGAGGAGGGTACGGCAGGAGAGGCTAGACTACAACACAACAGAACACAATAGAAAGAAGAGAATAGAATTAAGTAGAGTCGGGTCCGGTAGAATAGAGTCAAATTGAGTTGAAGAGAGCCGAAAAGAGCCAAACAGAGCTGAATACAGCCGAATTGACCAAATTCAAGGTGAATGGAGATGAATCATGTCGAGTCGTTTGAAATGTGTCGAATCGAATCAAATAGATTAGTGTGGGGAAGGTAAGGTTAGGGTAGGGTAGAGAAGAATAGAATAGAGTAGAATAGAAGAGAACAGAAAGAATCGAGTAGACTAGAGTCAAATAGAGTCGAATACTGCCAAAAAGAGCCGAATAGAGTGGAAAAGAGCCGAATAGAACCGAATCGAGTTTAATGGAGCAGAAAGGAGATGAATCGAGCCGATATGACCCGAATCAGGTCGAATCCCATTCAAGTGTGTCGAATAGCATAGAACAGATTACAGTAGGCTAAGTTAGGGTAGGGTAGGGTAGAATAGAGTGCAGTAGAACAGAACAGAACAGAAGAGAACAGAACTGAAAGAATAGGGTCGAGAAGAGCAGAGTATAGAAGAGTAAAGTAGAGCAGAGTCGAACATTGCCAAATAGAGCCAAATAGAGCCCCAAAGAGCTAAATGGATAGAAACCAAGACGAATCACGCCGAATCCCGTGGAATCGTGCCGTATCGCGTCGAATCCCGTCGAATTGCATTGAATCTGATCAATTCCAATCCAATCCAATCCAATCCAATCAATTAGAATAGACTACAGTAGGGTAGAGTACAATACAATACAGTAGAGAATAGTTTAGGATGGAGTAGAATGGTGTAGCATGGAGTCGAGTGGAGTCGAAAAGAGATAATAGAGTTGAGTAGAGTCTAATAGAGCCGAATAGAGCTGCATAGAGCCTATTCGAGCTGACTAGAGCCGAATGGAGCCGATTAGAGCTGAATTGAACCGATTTGAGCCGATTGGGGATGAATGGAGTGGAAAGGAGCCGATTTGAGCCGAATCGCATCGAGATGCGTGGAATCGAATCCAGTAGAATAGATTAGATTAGGGTAGGATGGAATAGAGTAGACTTGAACACAGTAGAAGAGAATGGAAAGGATACAATAGAATAGATTAGAAAAGGGTAGAGCAGAGCAGAATAGTGTAGAGTAGAATAGAGTAGAACAGAGTCGAATCAAGCTGAATGGAGACGAAACGAGACAAATCGCGTCGAATGGCGTCGAATCCCATCGAATCAATTACAGTAGGGTATAGTAGAAGAGCGTAGAATGGAGTAGAATGGTGTGCAATGGAATCGAGTAGAGTAGAAAAGAGCTGAATAGAGCCGAATAGGGCCAAAGAGGGCCAAATCGAGCTGAATTGAGCGAAATCGAGCCGAATCCAGTGAATCGAGCCTAATGGAGCCAAATCGAGCCTGATCGAGCTGAATCGACACTATTCGAGACAAATGGAGCCGAATGGACATGAATCACACCGATTCGGCCCCTAGTCGCGTCAAAATTTCTCGAATTCAATTGAATAGACTAGAGCAGGGGAGGTTCGGGTAGGCTAGAGTAGGGTAGAATAGAGTAGAATAGAATAAAACAGAAGAGAACACAACAAAATAGAACAGAACAACACAGAACGAATACAGAAAAGAGTAGGCTAGAGTAGAGTAGAGGGGAATAGAGTAGAGTAGAATAGATTTGAACAGAGCCAAATCGAGCCGAATCGCGTCGAAATGGGTTGAATCAAATCCAATCAAATGGATTACAATACCTTAGAGTTGGGTAGCATAGGGTAGGGTAGAATAGAGTAGAGTAGTACAGAACAGAGTAGAAACAATACAATAGAATAGAGAAGAGTAGACTAGAGTAGAATAGAGCTGAATAGAGCCGAATGCAGACGAAACGAGAGGAATCGTGTAGAAGCAATTAGAGTAAATTAGAGTGGTGTTGGGTAGGGTAGAGCATAAAAGAGTAGAAGAGTGTAGAATAGTGTGGAATGAATAGAATGGAGTCAAATAGAAACGAATAGAGTGTAAAAGAGTCGAATAGAGCAGAATAGGGCCGAAGAAGGCCAAATCGAGCAGATTCGAAGCGATTCAAGCCAAAACAAGCTGAATGGAGCCTAACTGAGCCGAATAGAGCCAATTCGAGCCGAATCGAGCCGATTCAAGCTTCGTCGCCTCGAATCGCGTTCAATGCGTCAAATCCAATCGATATGTATAGATTAGAGAAGGGGAGGGGAGGGGAGGCGAGGGTAGAATAGAACAGAGAAGAGTGGAATAGAAGAGATTAGAACAGAATAGAAGGAATAGAATCGAGTAGAATAGAGTGGGAAAGAGTAGAGTCGAATACAGTCGAATAGAGCCGAATAAGCTGAATAGAGACGAATGGAGCTGAATACAGCCGAAAAGAGCTGTATACTGCCAAATCACACCTAATCGAGTGGAATCAAGCAGAATCGCACTGACTGTCACCGAATAGCGTCGAATCGAATCAGGTCGAATCGAGTCGAGTCACATCGTTTTGAATCAAACAAGGTCAAATTGCTTCATATCGTGTCGAATCCCATGGAATCACGTCGAATAACTTCGAATTGCGTCAAACCCCAGAGAATCCTACCGAATCACGTCGAGTCGCATGGAATCTCATCAAATCCCTTCGGATCTTGCCGAATCCAGTCAAGTCCTATCAAATCGCTTTGCACGGAATCGAATTGAATCCAAAAGATTAAAGTAGGCTAGGTTCGGGTGGGGTGCCGTAGGGTCGGGTAGGGTAGCATAGAATAGAGTACAACAGAATAGGAGAGAACAGAACAGAACAGAACAGAACAGAAAGAATACAACAGAACAGAATAGAGTCAAAGAGAGAGAACATAGCCGAACTGAGCCGAGTGGAGACAAAACGAGACGAATCACGTCCGGTTGCTTCGAATCGCGTCAAATCAAATCGAATCGATTAGAAGAGATTAGGGTAGGGAAGGGTAGAATAGAATAGAGGAAAACAGTGAGGAATGGAGTTGAACGGAGTCCAATAGAGACGGATAGATATGAATAGAGTACAAAAGAGTCTAATAGAGCAGAATAGGGCCGAATAGGCCCAAATAAGGCCTAATTGAGCAGAATCCAGCAGAATCGATGGAATTCGAGCCTAATCGAGCCGAATGGAGTGAAATGGAGCCAAGTCGAGCCGAATAGAGCCGATTCGAACTGAATCGAGCTGATTCAAGCCTAATCGCGTCAAATCGCGTGGAAATACGTCACATCGAATCTAATCAAATAGATCAGGGAAGGGGAGGGGAGGGGCGGGTGGGTAGAATAGAACAGATTAGTACAGAATAGAATATAGTACAGTAGGGTAGAGTAGAGAGAGTAAAGCAGACAAGAGTACAGCAGAGTAGAATTGAGTCAAATAGAGTCAAAGAGTGCAGGATATAGCTGAATAGAGCCAATTCTGGCCGAATCGAGTCAAATGGAAACAAAACGAGATGAATCACACCGAATTGCTTCGAATCGCATCCAATCGAATAGATTAGAGTATCGTAGGGTAGAGTAGAACAGAATAGAGTAGAATAGCGTAGAATGGAGAAGAGTGGAGTCAAATGGAGTCGAACAGAGACAAATAGAGTAGAAAAGAGTCGAATCGAGCCAAATAGGGCCGAATAAGGCTGAACCGAGTGGAAACGAGCTGAATTGAAGCGATTCGAGCCAAATCGAGCTGAATCGAGCTGATGTTGCGGAATCGAGCCGACTCAAGCGTGATGGTGTCCGGTCGCATCGAAATGCTTTGAATCGAATCAAATGGAATCGATTAGAATAGGTTAGGGTAGGGTAGTTTATGATAGGAAGACTAGGGTAGATGCAAGTAGACTACATTAGAGTAGACAAGAGAAGGCTAGAGTAGAAGCCTAGACTAGTAAGCTGGACTAGTCAGCTAGACTAGTGGCATAGAGCAGTAGCCTAGACAACTAGTCTTGAAGAGTACCCTAAGTCAGTAATCTGAACGAGTACCCTTGCCTGAACTCTTAGCCTAATCTAGTACCCTTGCCTTAACTAGTAGTCCTAACAAGTACCCTTGCCTTAACCAGTAGTCTTCACTAGTACCCTTGCCTTCACTAGTAGTATGTCCTTAACAAGTAGCCTGAACGGGTAGCCTTGCCTTAACCAGTACCCTCAACAAGTACCCATGCCTTAACTAGTAGCCTGGCCTTAACTAGTAGCCTGGCCTTAACTAGTAGCCTGAACTAGTACCCTTGCCTTAAGGAGTACCCTTGCCCGAACTACTCCCCTTAATTAGGACCCTTATTGAGTAACCCTAAGTAGTAGAGTATGGTACGGTGGGGTAGCATAGGGTAGGGAAGCATACGGTGGAACAGAGAAAATAGAAGGAAATAGAATAGGTCAGGGTAGGTTAGCTTAGTGTAGGGTATGGTAGAGTAGCATAGGATGGACTAGAGAAAATAGAAAAGGAGACTAGAAAAGAGCAGACTAGATTAGGATAGGCTAGGGTGGGGGAGGGTTTTGTAGAATACAGTAGTGTAGAATGGAATAGAATGGTGTGGAATGGAGTCAAATGGATTCGAACACAGATGAAGAGAGTAGAAAAGAGTTGAATAGAGCCGAATAACGCTGAATAGGACCAAATATGGCCAAAATGAGCCGAATCGAGTCGAGTCGACCAGATTCGGGATGAATGGAGCCTAGTGGAGCTGAAATGAGCCAAATAGAGACAAACTGAACCCAGCAAAATCGAGCCAAAACACACTTAATTGCATCCTATTGCATCGGATCTCATCGAATTCCATCAAATCCCACCAAAACGCATCAAATCTCGCGGAATCTCACCGAATCCCGTCGAATTGTCTCAAATCGGGTCGAATGGTGTCAAACTGAATGGAATCGAATTAAATTGAATAGATTAGAGTAGTGTAGGTTAGACTGGGATTCAGTAGGGAAGGGCACAGAAGAATAGAATAGAGTAGAACAGAAGAGAATACCAAGAGTAGAACGGAGTAGAGTTGAGTAGAGTGGAATAGTCAGAGTCGGGTAGTGCAGAGTATAGATGAATAGATCCAATTCAAGCCGAATCGATTCGAATGGAGAGGAAAGGAGACAAATCGTGATGAATCGAATCGATTAGAATAGATTAGAGTAGGGTAGGGTAGAACAGAATAGAATAGAGTAGAAAAGAGTAGAATGGTGTGGAAGGGAGTTGAATGGAGCCAAATAGAGACAAATAAAGTAGAAAGGGTTGAGTAGAGCTGAGCAGGGCTGAATAAGGTTCACTCGAGCCTAATTATGCTGAATTGAGCAGAATCGAGACGAATTGACCCAATTCAAGCCAAAAAGAGCTAAATCGAGCCGATTCAAGCCTAATCACATGGAATCGCGTCGAAATGCGTTGAATCGAATAGATTAGAGTAGAGGAGGGTACGGCAGGAGAGGCTAGACTACAACACAACAGAACACAATAGAAAGAAGAGAATAGAATTAAGTAGAGTCGGGTCCGGTAGAATAGAGTCAAATTGAGTTGAAGAGAGCCGAAAAGAGCCAAACAGAGCTGAATACAGCCGAATTGACCAAATTCAAGGTGAATGGAGATGAATCATGTCGAGTCGTTTGAAATGTGTCGAATCGAATCAAATAGATTAGTGTGGGGAAGGTAAGGTTAGGGTAGGGTAGAGAAGAATAGAATAGAGTAGAATAGAAGAGAACAGAAAGAATCGAGTAGACTAGAGTCAAATAGAGTCGAATACTGCCAAAAAGAGCCGAATAGAGTGGAAAGAGCCGAATAGAACCGAATCGAGTTTAATGGAGCAGAAAGGAGATGAATCGAGCCGATATGACCCGAATCAGGTCGAATCCCATTCAAGTGTGTCGAATAGCATAGAACAGATTACAGTAGGCTAAGTTAGGGTAGGGTAGGGTAGAATAGAGTGCAGTAGAACAGAACAGAACAGAAGAGAACAGAACTGAAAGAATAGGGTCGAGAAGAGCAGAGTATAGAAGAGTAGAGTACAGCAGAGTCGAACATTGCCGAATAGAGCCAAATAGAGCCCCAAAGAGCTAAATGGATAGAAACCAAGACGAATCACGCCGAATCCCGTGGAATCGTGCCGTATCGCGTCGAATCCCGTCGAATTGCATTGAATCTGATCAATTCCAATCCAATCCAATCCAATCCAATCAATTAGAATAGACTACAGTAGGGTAGAGTACAATACAATACAGTAGAGAATAGTTTAGGATGGAGTAGAATGGTGTAGCATGGAGTCGAGTGGAGTCGAAAAGAGATAATAGAGTTGAGTAGAGTCTAATAGAGCCGAATAGAGCTGCATAGAGCCTATTCGAGCTGACTAGAGCCGAATGGAGCCGATTAGAGCTGAATTGAACCGATTTGAGCCGATTGGGGATGAATGGAGTGGAAAGGAGCCGATTTGAGCCGAATCGCATCGAGATGCGTGGAATCGAATCCAGTAGAATAGATTAGATTAGGGTAGGATGGAATAGAGTAGACTTGAACACAGTAGAAGAGAATGGAAAGGATACAATAGAATAGATTAGAAAAGGGTAGAGCAGAGCAGAATAGTGTAGAGTAGAATAGAGTAGAGTAGAACAGAGTCGAATCAAGCTGAATGGAGACGAAACGAGACAAATCGCGTCGAATGGCGTCGAATCCCATCGAATCAATTACAGTAGGGTATAGTAGAAGAGTGTAGAATGGAGTAGAATGGTGTGCAATGGAATCGAGTAGAGTAGAAAAGAGCTGAATAGAGCCGAATAGGGCCAAAGAGGGCCAAATCGAGCTGAATTGAGCGAAATCGAGCCGAATCCAGTGAATCGAGCCTAATGGAGCCAAATCGAGCCTGATCGAGCTGAATCGACACTATTCGAGACAAATGGAGCCGAATGGACATGAATCACACCGATTCGGCCCCTAGTCGCGTCAAAATTTCTCGAATTCAATTGAATAGACTAGAACAGGGGAGGTTCGGGTAGGCTAGAGTAGGGTAGAATAGAGTAGAATAGAATAAAACAGAAGAGAACACAACAAAATAGAACAGAACAACACAGAACGAATACAGAAAAGAGTAGGCTAGAGTAGAGTAGAGGGGAATAGAGTAGAGTAGAATAGATTTGAACAGAGCCAAATCGAGCCGAATCGCGTCGAAATGGGTTGAATCAAATCCAATCAAGTGGATTACAATACCTTAGAGTTGGGTAGCATAGGGTAGGGTAGAATAGAGTAGAATAGTACAGAACAGAGTAGAAACAATACAATAGAGTAGAGAAGAGTAGAATAGAGCTGAATAGAGCCAAATGCAGACAAAATGAGAGGAATCGTGTAGAAGCAAGTAGAGTAAATTAGAGTGGTGTTGGGTAGGGTAGAGCAGAATAGAGTAGAATAGTGTGGAATGAATAGAATGGAGTAGAATGGAGTCAAGTAGAAACGAATAGAGTAGAAAAGAGTCGAATAGAGCAGAATAGGGCCGAAGAAGGCCAAATCGAGCAGATTCGAAGCGATTCAAGCCAAAACAAGCTGAATGGAGCCTAACTGAGCCGAATAGAGCCAAATCGAGCCGAATCGAGCCGATTCAAGCTTCATCGCCTCCAATCGCGTTCAACGCGTCAAATCCAATCGAGACGTATAGATTAGAGAAGGGGAGGGGAGGGGAGGGGAGAATAGAACAGAGTAGAGTGGAATAGAAGAGATTAGAACAGAATAGAAGGAATAGAATCGAGTAGAATAGAGTGGAAAAGAGTAGAGTCGAATACAGTCGAATAGAGCCGAATAAGCTGAATAGAGACGAATGGAGCTGAATACAGCCGAAAAGAGCTGTATACTGCCGAATCACACCTAATCGAGCGGAATCAAGCAGAATCGCACTGACTGTCACCGAACAGCGTCGAATCGAATCAGGTCGAATCGAGTCGAGTCACATCGTTTTGAATCAAACAAGGTCAAATCGCTTCATATCGTGTCGAATCCCATCGAATCACGTCGAATAACTTCGAATTGCGTCAAACCTCAGAGAATCCTACTGAATCACGTCGAGTCGCATGGAATCTCATCAAATCCCTTCAGATCTTGCCGAATCCAGTCAAGTCCTATCAAATCGCTTTGCACGGAATCGAATTGAATCCAATAGATTAAAGTAGGGTAGGTTCGGGTGGGGTGCCGTTGGGTCGGGTAGGGTAGAATAGAATAGAGTACAACAGAATAGGAGAGAATAGAACAGAACAGAAAGAATACAACAGAATAGAATAGAGTCAAAGAGAGAGAACATAGCCGAATTGAGCCGAGTGGAGACAAAACGAGACGAATCACGTCCGGTTGCTTCGAATCGCGTCAAATCAAATCGAATCGATTAGAAGAGATTAGGGTAGGGAAGGGTAGAATAGAATAGAGGAAAACAGTGAGGAATGGAGTTGAACGGAGTCCAATAGAGACGGATAGATATGAATAGAGTACAAAAGAGTCTAATAGAGCAGAATAGGGCCGAATAGGCCCAAATAAGGCCTAATTGAGCAGAATCCAGCAGAATCGATGGAATTCGAGCCTAATCGAGCCGAATGGAGTGAAATGGAGCCAAGTCGAGCCGAATAGAGCCGATTCGAACTGAATCGAGCTGATTCAAGCCTAATCGCGTCAAATCGCGTGGAAATACGTCACATCGAATCTAATCAAATAGATCAGGGAAGGGGAGGGGAGGGGCGGGTGGGTAGAATAGAACAGATTAGTACAGAATAGAATATAGTACAGTAGGGTAGAGTAGAGAGAGTAAAGCAGACAAGAGTACAGCAGAGTAGAATTGAGTCAAATAGAGTCAAAGAGTGCAGGATATAGCTGAATAGAGCCAATTCTGGCCGAATCGAGTCAAATGGAAACAAAACGAGATGAATCACACCGAATTGCTTCGAATCGCATCCAATCGAATAGATTAGAGTATCGTAGGGTAGAGTAGAACAGAATAGAGTAGAATAGCGTAGAATGGAGAAGAGTGGAGTCAAATGGAGTCGAACAGAGACAAATAGAGTAGAAAAGAGTCGAATCGAGCCAAATAGGGCCGAATAAGGCTGAACCGAGTGGAAACGAGCTGAATTGAAGCGATTCGAGCCAAATCGAGCTGAATCGAGCTGATGTTGCGGAATCGAGCCGACTCAAGCGTGATGGTGTCCGGTCGCATCGAAATGCTTTGAATCGAATCAAATGGAATCGATTAGAATAGGTTAGGGTAGGGTAGTTTATGATAGGAAGACTAGGGTAGATGCAAGTAGACTACATTAGAGTAGACAAGAGAAGGCTAGAGTAGAAGCCTAGACTAGTAAGCTGGACTAGTCAGCTAGACTAGTGGCATAGAGCAGTAGCCTAGACAACTAGTCTTGAAGAGTACCCTAAGTCAGTAATCTGAACGAGTACCCTTGCCTGAACTCTTAGCCTAATCTAGTACCCTTGCCTGAACTAGTAGTCCTAACAAGTACCCTTGCCTTAACCAGTAGTCTTCACTAGTACCCTTGCCTTCACTAGTAGTATGTCCTTAACAAGTAGCCTGAACGGGTAGCCTTGCCTTAACCAGTACCCTCAACAAGTACCCATGCCTTAACTAGTAGCCTGGCCTTAACTAGTAGCCTGGCCTTAACTAGTAGCCTGAACTAGTACCCTTGCCTTAAGGAGTACCCTTGCCCGAACTACTCCCCTTAATTAGGACCCTTATTGAGTAACCCTAAGTAGTAGAGTATGGTACGGTGGGGTAGCATAGGGTAGGGAAGCATACGGTGGAACAGAGAAAATAGAAGGAAATAGAATAGGTCAGGGTGGGTTAGCTTAGTGTAGGGTATGGTAGAGTAGCATAGGATGGACTAGAGAAAATAGAAAAGGAGACTAGAAAAGAGCAGACTAGATTAGGATAGGCTAGGGTGGGGGAGGGTTTTGTAGAATACAGTAGTGTAGAATGGAATAGAATGGTGTGGAATGGAGTCAAATGGATTCGGAACACAGATGAAGAGAGTAGAAAAGAGTTGAATAGAGCCGAATAACGCTGAATAGGACCAAATATGGCCAAAATGAGCCGAATCGAGTCGAGTCGACCAGATTCGGGATGAATGGAGCCTAGTGGAGCTGAAATGAGCCAAATAGAGACAAACTGAACCCAGCAAAATCGAGCCAAAACACACTTAATTGCATCCTATTGCATCGGATCTCGTCGAATTCCATCAAATCCCACCAAAACGCATCAAATCTCGCGGAATCTCACCGAATCCCGTCGAATTGTCTCAAATCGGGTCGAATGGTGTCAAACTGAATGGAATCGAATTAAATTGAATAGATTAGAGCAGTGTAGGTTAGACTGGGATTCAGTAGGGAAGGGCACAGAAGAATAGAATAGAGTAGAACAGAAGAGAATACCAAGAGTAGAACGGAGTAGAGTTGAGTAGAGTGGAATAGTCAGAGTCGGGTAGTGCAGAGTATAGATGAATAGATCCAATTCAAGCCGAATCGATTCGAATGGAGAGGAAAGGAGACAAATCGTGATGAATCGAATCGATTAGAATAGATTAGAGTAGGGTAGGGTAGAACAGAATAGAATAGAGTAGAAAAGAGTAGAATGGTGTGGAAGGGAGTTGAATGGAGCCAAATAGAGACAAAGAAAGTAGAAAGGGTTGAGTAGAGCTGAGCAGGGCTGAGTAAGGTTCACTCGAGCCTAATTATGCTGAATTGAGCAGAATCGAGACGAATTGACCCAATTCAAGCCAAATAGAGCTAAATCGAGCCGATTCAAGCCTAATCACATGGAATCGCGTCGAAATGCGTTGAATCGAATAGATTAGAGTAGAGGAGGGTACGGCAGGAGAGGCTAGACTACAACACAACAGAACACAATAGAAAGAAGAGAATAGAATTAAGTAGAGTCGGGTCCGGTAGAATAGAGTCAAATTGAGTTGAAGAGAGCCGAAAAGAGCCAAACAGAGCTGAATACAGCCGAATTGACCAAATTCAAGGTGAATGGAGATGAATCATGTCGAGTCGTTTGAAATGTGTCGAATCGAATCAAATAGATTAGTGTGGGGAAGGTAAGGTTAGGGTAGGGTAGAGAAGAATAGAATAGAGTAGAATAGAAGAGAACAGAAAGAATCGAGTAGACTAGAGTCAAATAGAGTCGAATACTGCCAAAAAGAGCCGAATAGAGTGGAAAAGAGCCGAATAGAACCGAATCGAGTTTAATGGAGCAGAAAGGAGATGAATCGAGCCGATATGACCCGAATCAGGTCGAATCCCAAATACTATCTCTCTATG